>NW_027490190.1:0-231770 GCF_050948175.1 Xylocopa sonorina | reverse complement strand
ATCGCGTTCTAAGAAGCATTAGAACTCTATTGCTACGATACGTAGACATCTGCAAAGGCTATTCCCTAGCATGGAAGGGTTGCATTTACATTGATTTGAAGTGAATACGAGGTATACATGACACTTCGTAATGAATATTATACCTTATCATGAAACATAGAAGAGTGATGCGGTATCGCGTTTTAGGAAGCATTTGAACTCTATTGCTGCGATACGTAGACATCTGCAAACGCTATTTCCTAGCATGGAAGTGTCGCATTTACATTCTTTTGAAGTGAATACGAAGTATACATGACACTTCGCAATGAATATTATATCTTATCATGAAACATAAAAGTGAGATGCGATATCGCGTTCTAAGAAGCATTAGAACTCTATTGCTACGATACGTAGACATCTGCAAACTCTATTTCCTAGCAAGGAAATTTCGCACTTACATTCCACTGAAGTGAATACGAGGTATACATAACATTACACAATGAATATTATATCAGATCATGAAACATAGATATGAGATGCGACATCTCGTTTTAAGAAGCATTAGAACTCTATTGCTACGATACGTAGACATCTGCAAACGCTATTTCCTAGCTGGAAGTGTCGCATTTACATTCTCTTGATGTGAATACGAGATATACATATCACTCCATAATGTATATTATATCTTATCATGAAACATAGGAATGAGGTGCTATATCGCGTTTTGAGAAGCATTAGAACTCTATTGCTACGATACGTAGACATCTGCAAACGCTATTTCCTAGCATGGAAGTGTCGCATTTACATTCTTTTGAAGTGAATACGAGGTATATATGACACTTCGCAATGAATATTATATCTTATCATGAAGCATACATGTGAGATGCGATATCGCGTTCTATTAAGCATTAGAACTCTATTGCTACGATACGTAGACATCTGCAAAGGCTATTCCCTAGCATGGAAGGGTCGCATTTACATTCTTTTGAAGTGAGTACGAGGTATACATATAACTCCATAATGAATATTATATCTTATCATGAAACATAGCAGTGAGAAGCGATATCGCGTTTTAAGAAGCATTAGAACTCTATTGCTACGATACGTAGTCATCTGCAAACGCTATTTCCTAGCATGGAAGTGTCGCATTTACATTCGTTTGAAGTGAATACGAGATTATACATGACACTTCGCAATGAATATTATATCTTATCATGAAACATAGGAATGAGGTGCTATATCGCGTTTCGAGAAGCATTAGAACTCTATTGCTACGGTACGTAGACATCTGCAAAGGCTATTCCCTAGCATGGAAGGGTCGCATTTACTTTCTTTTGAAGTGAGTACGAGGTATACATATCACTCCATAATGAATATTATATCTTATCATGAAACATAGCAGTGAGATGCGATATCGCGTTTTAAGAAGCATTAGAACTCTATTGCTACGATACGTAGACATCTGCAAACGCTATTTCCTAGCATGTAAGTGCCGCATTTACATTCTTTTGATGTGAATACGAGATATACATGACACTTCGCAATGAACATTATATCTTCTCTTGAAACATAGCAGTGAGATGCGATATCGCGTTTTAAGAAGCATTAGAACTCTATTGCTACGATACGTAGTCATCTGGAAACGCTATTTCCTAGCATGGAAGTGTCGCATTTACATTCTTTTGATGTGGATACGAGATATACATGACACTTCGCAATGAATATTATATCTTCTCATGAAACATAGCAGTGAGATGCGATATCGCGTTTTAAGAAGCATTAGAACTCTATTGCTACGATACGTAGACATCTGCAAACGCTATTTCCTAGCATGGAAGTGTCGCATTTACATTCGGTTGAAGTGAATCCGAGATATACATGACACTTCGCGATGAATATTATATCTTATCATGAAACATAAAAGTGAGATGCGATATCGCGTTCTAAGAAGCATTGGAACTCTATTGCTACGATACGTTGACATCTGCAAAGGCTATTCCCTAGCATGGAAGGGTCGCATTTACTTTCTTTTGAAGTGAGTACGAGGTATACATATCACTCCATAATGAATATTATATCTTCTCATGAAACATAGCAGTGGGATGCGATATCGCGTTTTAAGAAGCATTAGAACTCTATTGCTACGATACGTAGACATCTGCAAACGCCATTTCCTAGCATGGAAGTGTCGCATTTACATTCGTTTGAAGTGAATACGAGATATACATGACACTTCGCAATGAATATTATATCTTATCACGGAACATAGAAATGAAATGAGGCATCTCGTTTTAAGAAGCATTAGAACTCTATTGCTACGATACGTAGACATCTGCAAACGCTATTTCCTAGCATGGAAGTGTAGCAATTACATTCGTTTGAAGTGAATACGAGATATACATGACACTTCGCAATGAATATTATATCTTATCATGAAACGTAGGAATGAGGTGCTACATCGCGTTTTGAGAAGCATTAGAACTCTATTGCCTATATACGTAGACATCTGCAAACTCTATTTCCTAGCAAGGAAAATTCGCACTTACATCCCACTGAAGTGAATACGAGGTATACATAACATTACACAATGAATATTATATCTTATTACGAAACATAGATATGAAATACGTCATCTCGTTTTAAGAAGCATTAGTACTCTATTGCTGTGATACGTAGACATCTGCAAACAATATTTCCTAGCAAGGAAGTGTCGCATTTACATTCTTGTGAAGTGAAATCGAGGTATACATGACACTTCGCAATGAATATTATATCTTATCATGAAACATAGAGGGGAGATGCGATATCGCGTTTTAGGAAGCATTGGAACTCTATTGCTGCGATACGTAGACATCTGCAAACTCTATTTCCTAGCAAGGAAAATTCGCACTTACATTCCACTGAAGTGAATACGAGGTATACATAACATTACACAATGAATATTATATCTTATTACGAAACATAGATATGAAATACGACATCTCGTTTTAAGAAGCATTAGTACTCTATTGCTGTGATACGTAGACATCTGCAAACGCTATTTCCTAGCATGGAAGTGTCGCATTTACATTCATTTGAAGTGAATACGAGGTATACATGACACTTCGCAATGAATATTATACCTTATCATGAAACATAGAAGGGAGATGCGATATCGCGTTTTAGGAAGCATTGGAACTCTATTGTTTCGACACGTAGTCATCTGGAAACGCTATTTCCTAGCAAGGAAGTGTCGCATTTACATCCTTTTGAAGTGAATACGAGGTATACATGACACTTCGCAATGAATATTATATCTGACCATGAAACATAGATATGAGATGCGACATCTCGTTTTAAAAAGCATTCGAACTCTATTGCTACGATACGTAGACATCTGCAAACGCTATTTCCTAGCATGTAAGTGTCGCATTTACATTCTTTTGATGTGAATACAAGATATACATGACACTTCGGAATGAACATTATATCTTCTCTTGAAACATAGCAGTGAGATGCGATATCGCGTTTTAAGAAGCATTAGAACTCTATTGCTACGATGCGTAGTCATCTGGAAGCGCTATTTCCTAGCAAGGAAGTGTCGCATTTACATTCTTTTGAAGTGAATACGAGGTATACATGACACTTCGCAATGAATATTATATCTTATCATGAAACATAGCAGTGAGATAAGATATCACGTTTTTAGAAGCATTAGAACTCTATTGCTACGATACGTAGACATCTGCAATCGCCATTTCCTAGCATGGAAGTGTCGCATTTACATTCATTTGAAGTGAATACGAGGTATACATGACACTTCGCTATGAATATTATACCTTATCATGAGACATAGAAGAGTGATGCGATATCGCGTTTTAGGAAGCATTGGAACTCTATTGCTGCGATACGTAGACATCTGCAAACGCTATTTCCTAGCATGGAAGTGTCGCATTTACATTCTTTTGATGTGAATACGAGATATACATGACACTTCGCAGTGAATATTATATCTTCTCATGAAACATAGCAGTGAGATGCGATATCGCGTTTTAAGAAGCATTAGAACTCTATTGCTACGATACGTAGACATCTGCAAACGCTATTTCCTAGCATGGAAGTGTCGCATTTACATTCGTTTGAAGTGAATACGAGATATACATGACACTTCGCAATGAATATTATATCTTATCATGAAACATAGGAATGAGGTGCTATATCGCGTTTTGAGAAGCATTAGAACTCTATTGCTACGATACGTAGACATCTGCAAACGCTATTTCCTAGCATGGAAGTGTCGCATTTACATTCGTTTGAAGTGAATACGAGATATACATGACACTTCGCAATGAATATTATATCTTATCATGAAACATAGGAATGAGGTGCTATATCGCGTTTTGAGAAGCATTAGAACTCTATTGCCTATATACGTAGACATCTGCAAACTCTATTTCCTAGCAAGGAAATTTCGCACTTACATTCCACTGAAGTGAATACGAGGTATACATAACATTACACAATGAATATTATATCTTATTACGAAACATAGATATGAAATACGACATCTCGTTTTAAGAAGCATTAGTACTCCATTGCTGTGATACGTAGACATCTGCAAACAATATTTCCTAGCAAGGAAGTGTCGCATTTACATTCTTGTGAAGTGAAATCGAGGTATACATGACACTTCGCAATGAATATTATATCTTATCATGAAACATAGAAGTGTGATGCGATATCGCATTTTAAGAAGTATTAGAACCCTATTGCTACGATACGTAGACATCTGCAAACGCTACCTCCTAGCATGGAAGTGTCGCATTTACATTCTTTTGAAGTGAATACGAGTTATACATGACACTTCGCAATGAATATTATATCTTATCATGAAACATAGAAGTGAGAAGCGATATGGCATTTTAAGAATCATTAGAACTCTATTGTTTCGACACGTAGTCATCTGGAAACGCTATTTCCTAGCAAGGAAGTGTCGCATTTACATCCTTTTGAAGTGAATACGAGGTATACATGACACTTCGCAATGAATATTATATCTGATCATGAAACATAGATATGAGATGCGACATCCCGTTTTAAGAAGCATTAGAACTCTATTGCTACGATACGTAGACATCTGCAAACGCTATTTCCTAGCATGGAAGTGTCGCAATTACATTCGTTTGAAGTGAATACGAGATATACATGACACTTCGCAATGAATATTATATCTTATCATGAAACATAGGAATGAGGTGCTACATCGCGTTTTGAGAAGCATTAGAACTCTATTGCCTATATACGTAGACATCTGCAAACTCTATTTCCTAGCAAGGAAATTTCGCACTTACATCCCACTGAAGTGAATACGAGGTATACATAACATTACACAATGAATATTATATCTTATTACGAAACATAGATATGAAATACGTCATCTCGTTTTAAGAAGCATTAGTACTCTATTGCTGTGATACGTAGACATCTGCAAACAATATTTCCTAGCAAGGAAGTGTCGCATTTACATTCTTGTGAAGTGAAATCGAGGTATACATGACACTTCGCAATGAATATTATATCTTATCATGAAACATAGAGGGGAGATGCGATATCGCGTTTTAGGAAGCATTGGAACTCTATTGCTGCGATACGTAGACATCTGCAAACTCTATTTCCTAGCAAGGAAAATTCGCACTTACATTCCACTGAAGTGAATACGAGGTATACATAACATTACACAATGAATATTGTATCTTATTACGAAACATAGATATGAAATACGACATCTCGTTTTAAGAAGCATTAGTACTCTATTGCTGTGATACGTAGACATCTGCAAACGCTATTTCCTAGCATGGAAGTGTCGCATTTACATTCATTTGAAGTGAATACGAGGTATACATGACACTTCGCAATGAATATTATACCTTATCATGAAACATAGATATGAGATGCGACATCCCGTTTTAAGAAGCATTAGAACTCTATTGCTACGATACGTAGACATCTGCAAAGGCTATTCCCTAGCATGGAAGGGTCGCATTTACTTTCTTTTGAAGTGAGTACGAGGAATACATATCACTCCATAATGAATATTATATCTTCTCATGAAACATAGCAGTGGGATGCGATATCGCGTTTTAAGAAGCATTAGAACTCTATTGCTACGATACGTAGACATCTGCAAACGCCATTTCATAGCATGGAAGTGTCGCATTTACATTCGTTTGAAGTGAATACGAGATATACATGACACTTCGCAATGAATATTATATCTTATCACGGAACATAGAAATGAAATGAGGCATCTCGTTTTAAGAAGCATTAGAACTCTATTGCTACGATACGTAGACATCTGCAAACGCTATTTCCTAGCATGGAAGTGTCGCATTTACATTCGTTTGAAGTGAGTACGAGGTATACATATCACTCCATAATGAATATTATATCTTATCATGAAACATAGCAGTGAGATGCGATATCGCGTTTTAAGAAGCATTAGAACTCTATTGCTACGATACGTAGACATCTGCAAACGCTATTTCCTAGCATGTAAGTGCCGCATTTACATTCTTTTGATGTGAATACGAGATATACATGACACTTCGCAATGAACATTATATCTTCTCTTGAAACATAGCAGTGAGATGCGATATCGCGTTTTAAGAAGCATTAGAACTCTATTGCTACGATACGTAGTCATCTGGAAACGCTATTTCCTAGCATGGAAGTGTCGCATTTACATTCTTTTGATGTGGATACGAGATATACATGACACTTCGCAATGAATATTATATCTTCTCATGAAACATAGCAGTGAGATGCGATATCGCGTTTTAAGAAGCATTAGAACTCTATTGCTACGATACGTAGACATCTGCAAACGCTATTTCCTAGCATGGAAGTGTCGCATTTACATTCGGTTGAAGTGAATCCGAGATATACATGACACTTCGCGATGAATATTATATCTTATCATGAAACATAAAAGTGAGATGCGATATCGCGTTCTAAGAAGCATTGGAACTCTATTGCTACGATACGTTGACATCTGCAAAGGCTATTCCCTAGCATGGAAGGGTCGCATTTACTTTCTTTTGAAGTGAGTACGAGGTATACATATCACTCCATAATGAATATTATATCTTCTCATGAAACATAGCAGTGGGGATGCGATATCGCGTTTTAAGAAGCATTAGAACTCTATTGCTACGATACGTAGACATCTGCAAACGCCATTCCTAGCATGGAAGTGTCGCATTTACATTCGTTTGAAGTGAATACGAGATATACATGACACTTCGCAATGAATATTATATCTTATCACGGAACATAGAAATGAAATGAGGCATCTCGTTTTAAGAAGCATTAGAACTCTATTGCTACGATACGTAGACATCTGCAAACGCTATTTCCTAGCATGGAAGTGTAGCAATTACATTCGTTTGAAGTGAATACGAGATATACATGACACTTCGCAATGAATATTATATCTTATCATGAAACGTAGGAATGAGGTGCTACATCGCGTTTTGAGAAGCATTAGAACTCTATTGCCTATATACGTAGACATCTGCAAACTCTATTTCCTAGCAAGGAAATATCGCACTTACATCCCACTGAAGTGAATACGAGGTATACATAACATTACACAATGAATATTATATCTTATTACGAAACATAGATATGAAATACGTCATCTCGTTTTAAGAAGCATTAGTACTCTATTGCTGTGATACGTAGACATCTGCAAACAATATTTCCTAGCAAGGAAGTGTCGCATTTACATTCTTGTGAAGTGAAATCGAGGTATACATGACACTTCGCAATGAATATTATATCTTATCATGAAACATAGAGGGGAGATGCGATATCGCGTTTTAGGAAGCATTGGAACTCTATTGCTGCGATACGTAGACATCTGCAAACTCTATTTCCTAGCAAGGAAAATTCGCACTTACATTCCACTGAAGTGAATACGAGGTATACATAACATTACACAATGAATATTATATCTTATTACGAAACATAGATATGAAATACGACATCTCGTTTTAAGAAGCATTAGTACTCTATTGCTGTGATACGTAGACATCTGCAAACGCTATTTCCTAGCATGGAAGTGTCGCATTTACATTCATTTGAAGTGAATACGAGGTATACATGACACTTCGCAATGAATATTATACCTTATCATGAAACATAGAAGGGAGATGCGATATCGCGTTTTAGGAAGCATTGGAACTCTATTGTTTCGACACGTAGTCATCTGGAAACGCTATTTCCTAGCAAGGAAGTGTCGCATTTACATTCCTTTGATGTGGATACGAGATATACATGACACTTCGCAATGAATATTATATCTTCTCATGAAACATAGCAGTGAGATGCGATATCGCGTTTTAAGAAGCATTAGAACTCTATTGCTACGATACGTAGACATCTGCAAACGCTATTTCCTAGCATGGAAGTGTCGCATTTACATTCGGTTGAAGTGAATCCGAGATATACATGACACTTCGCGATGAATATTATATCTTATCATGAAACATAAAAGTGAGATGCGATATCGCGTTCTAAGAAGCATTGGAACTCTATTGCTACGATACGTAGACATCTGCAAAGGCTATTCCCTAGCATGGAAGGGTCGCATTTACTTTCTTTTGAAGTGAGTACGAGGTATACATATCACTCCATAATGAATACTATATCTTCTCATGAAACATAGCAGTGGGATGCGATGTTGCGTTTTAAGAAGCATTAGAACTCTATTGCTACGATACGTAGACATCTGCAAACGCCATTTCCTAGCATGGAAGTGTCGCATTTACATTCGTTTGAAGTGAATACGAGATATACATGACACTTCGCAATGAATATTATATCTTATCACGGAACATAGAAATGAAATGAGGCATCTCGTTTTAAGAAGCATTAGTACTCTATTGCTACGATACGTAGACATCTGCAAACGCTATTTCCTAGCATGGAAGTGTCGCAATTACATTCGTTTGAAGTGAATACGAGATATACATGGCACTTCGCAATGAATATTATATCTTATCATGAAACATAGGAATGAGGTGCTACATCGCGTTTTGAGAAGCATTAGAACTCTATTGCCTATATACGTAGACATCTGCAAACTCTATTTCCTAGCAAGGAAATTTCGCACTTACATTCCACTGAAGTGAATACGAGGTATACATAACATTACACAATGAATATTATATCTTATTACGAAACATAGATATGAAATACGTCATCTCGTTTTAAGAAGCATTAGTACTCTATTGCTGTGATACGTAGACATCTGCAAACAATATTTCGTAGCAAGGAAGTGTCGCATTTACATTCTTGTGAAGTGAAATCGAGGTATACATGACACTTCGCAATGAATATTATATCTTATCATGAAACATAGAAGGGAGATGCGGTATCGCGTTTTAGGAAGCATTGGAACTCTATTGCTGCGATACGTAGACGTCTGCAAACTCTATTTCCTAGCAAGGAAATTTCGCACTTACATTCCACTGAAGTGAATACGAGGTATACATAACATTACACAATGAATATTATATCTTATTACGAAACATAGATATGAAATACGACATCTCGATTTAAGAAGCATTAGTACTCTATTGCTGTGATACGTAGACATCTGCAAACGCTATTTCCTAGCATGGAAGTGTCGCATTTACATTCATTTGAAGTGAATACGAGGTATACATGACACTTCGCAATGAATATTATACCTTATCATGAAACATAGAAGGGAGATGCGATATCGCGTTTTAGGAAGCATTGGAACTCTATTGTTTCGACACGTAGTCATCTGGAAACGCTATTTCCTAGCAGGGAAGTGTCGCATTTACATCCTTTTGAAGTGAATACGAGGTATACATGACACCTCGCAATGAATATTATATCTGACCATGAAACATAGATATGAGATGCGACATCTCGTTTTAAAAAGCATTAGAACTCTATTGCTACGATACGTAGACATCTGCAAACGCTATTTCCTAGCATGGAAGTGTCGCATTTTCATTCTTTTGAAGTGAATACGAGGTATACATGACACTTCGCAATGAATATTATATCTTATCATGAAACATAAAAGTGAGATGCGATTTCGCGTTCTAAGAAGCATTAGAACTCTATTGCTACGATACGTAGACATCTGCAAAGGCTATTCCCTAGCATGGAAGGGTCGCATCTACTTTCTTTTGAAGTGAGTACGAGGTATACATAACACTCCATAATGAATATTATATCTTATCGTGAAACATAGCAGTGAGATGCGATATCGCGTTTTAAGAATCATTAGAACTCTATTGTTTCGACACGTAGTCATCTGGAAACGCTATTTCCTAGCAAGGAAGGATCGCATTTACTTTCTTTTGAAGTGAGTACGAGGTATACATATCACTCCATAATGAATATTATATCTTCTCATGAAACATAGCAGTGGGATGCGATATCGCGTTTTAAGAAGCATTAGAACTCTATTGCTACGATACGTAGACATCTGCAAACGCCATTTCATAGCATGGAAGTGTCGCATTTACATTCGTTTGAAGTGAATACGAGATATACATGACACTTCGCAATGAATATTATATCTTATCACGGAACATAGAAATGAAATGAGGCATCTCGTTTTAAGAAGCATTAGAACTCTATTGCTACGATACGTAGACATCTGCAAACGCTATTTCCTAGCATGGAAGTGTCGCATTTACATTCGTTTGAAGTGAATACGAGATATACATGACACTTCGCAATGAATATTATATCTTCTCATGAAACATAGCAGTGAGAAGCGATATGGCATTTTAAGAATCATTAGAACTCTATTGTTTCGACACGTAGTCATCTGGAAACGCTATTTCCTAGCAAGGAAGTGTCGCATTTACATCCTTTTGAAGTGAATACGAGGTATACATGACACTTCGCAATGAATATTATATCTGATCATGAAACATAGATATGAGATGCGACATCCCGTTTTAAGAAGCATTAGAACTCTATTGCTACGATACGTAGACATCTGCAAACGCTATTTCCTAGCATGGAAGTGTCGCATTTTCATTCTTTTGAAGTGAATACGAGGTATACATGACACTTCGCAATGAATATTATATCTTATCATGAAACATAAAAGTGAGATGCGATTTCGCGTTCTAAGAAGCATTAGAACTCTATTGCTACGATACGTAGACATCTGCAAAGGCTATTCCCTAGCATGGAAGGGTCGCATCTACTTTCTTTTGAAGTGAGTACGAGGTATACATAACACTCCATAATGAATATTATATCTTATCGTGAAACATAGCAGTGAGATGCGATATCGCGTTTTAAGAATCATTAGAACTCTATTGTTTCGACACGTAGTCATCTGGAAACGCTATTTCCTAGCAAGGAAGGATCGCATTTACTTTCTTTTGAAGTGAGTACGAGGTATACATATCACTCCATAATGAATATTATATCTTCTCATGAAACATAGCAGTGGGATGCGATATCGCGTTTTAAGAAGCATTAGAACTCTATTGCTACGATACGTAGACATCTGCAAACGCCATTTCATAGCATGGAAGTGTCGCATTTACATTCGTTTGAAGTGAATACGAGATATACATGACACTTCGCAATGAATATTATATCTTATCATGAAACATAGAAGTGTGATGCGATATCGCATTTTAAGGAGTATTAGAACTCTATTGCTACGATACGTAGACATCTGCAAACTCTATTTCCTAGCAAGGAAATTTCGCACTTACATTCCACTGAAGTGAATACGAGGTATACATAACATTACACAATGAATATTATATCTTATTACGAAACATAGATATGAAATACGTCATCTCGTTTTAAGAAGCATTAGTACTCCATTGCTGTGATACGTAGACATCTGCAAACAATATTTCCTAGCAAGGAAGTGTCGCATTTACATTCTTGTGAAGTGAAATCGAGGTATACATGACACTTCGCAATGAATATTATATCTTATCATGAAACATAGAAGTGTGATGCATTATCGCATTTTAAGAAGTATTAAAACCCTATTGCTACGATACGTAGACATCTGCAAACGCTACTTCCTAGCATGGAAGTGTCGCATTTACATTCTTTTGAAGTGAATACGAGGTATACATGACACTTCGCAATGAATACTATATCTTATCATGAAACATAGAATTGAGAAGCGATATGGCATTTTAAGAATCATTAGAACTCTATTGTTTCGACATGTAGTCATCTGGAAACGCTATTTCCTAGCAAGGAAGTGTCGCATTTACATCCTTTTGAAGAGAATACGAGGTATACATGACACTTCGCAATGAATATTATATCTGATCATGAAGCATAGATATGAGATGCGACATCTCGTTTTAAGAAGCATTAGAACTCTATTGCTACGATACGTGGACATCTGCAAACGCTATTTCCTAGCATGGAAGTGTCGCAATTACATTCGTTTGAAGTGAATACGAGATATACATGGCACTTCGCAATGAATATTATATCTTATCATGAAACATAGGAATGAGGTGCTACATCGCGTTTTGAGAAGCATTAGAACTCTATTGCCTATATACGTAGACATCTGCAAACTCTATTTCCTAGCAAGGAAATTTCGCACTTACATTCCACTGAAGTGAATACGAGGTATACATAACATTACACAATGAATATTATATCTTATTACGAAACATAGATATGAAATACGTCATCTCGTTTTAAGAAGCATTAGTACTCTATTGCTGTGATACGTAGACATCTGCAAACAATATTTCCTAGCAAGGAAGTGTCGCATTTACATTCTTGTGAAGTGAAATCGAGGTATACATGACACTTCGCAATGAATATCATATCTTATCATGAAACATAGAAGGGAGATGCGATATCGCGTTTTAGGAAGCATTGGAACTCTATTGCTGCGATACGTAGACATCTGCAAACTCTATTTCCTAGCATGGATATTTCGCACTTACATTCCACTGAAGTGAATACGAGGTATACATAACATTACACAATGAATATTATATCTTATTACGAAACATAGATATGAAATACGACATCTCGTTTTAGGAAGCATTAGTACTCTATTGCTGTGATACGTAGACATCTGCAAACGCTATTTCCTAGCATGGAAGTGTCGCATTTACATTCATTTGAAGTGAATACGAGGTATACATGACACTTCGCAATGAATATTATACCTTATCATGAAACATAGAAGGGAGATGCGATATCGCGTTTTAGGAAGCATTGGAACTCTATTGTTTCGACACGTAGTCATCTGGAAACGCTATTTCCTAGCAGGGAAGTGTCGCATTTACATCCTTTTGAAGTGAATACGAGGTATACATGACACCTCGCAATGAATATTATATCTGACCATGAAACATAGATATGAGATGCGACATCTCGTTTTAAAAAGCATTAGAACTCTATTGCTACGATACGTAGACATCTGCAAACGCTATTTCCTAGCATGGAAGTGTCGCATTTTCATTCCACTGAAGTGAATACGAGGTATACATAACATTACACAATGAATATTATATCTTATTACGAAACATAGATATGAAATACGACATCTCGTTTTAAGAAGCATTAGTACTCCATTGCTGTGATACGTAGACATCTGCAAACAATATTTCCTAGCAAGGAAGTGTCGCATTTACATTCTTGTGAAGTGAAATCGAGGTATACATGACACTTCGCAATGAATATTATATCTTATCATGAAACATAGAAGTGTGATGCATTATCGCATTTTAAGAAGTATTAAAACCCTATTGCTACGATACGTAGACATCTGCAAACGCTACTTCCTAGCATGGAAGTGTCGCATTTACATTCTTTTGAAGTGAATACGAGGTATACATGACACTTCGCAATGAATACTATATCTTATCATGAAACATAGAATTGAGAAGCGATATGGCATTTTAAGAATCATTAGAACTCTATTGTTTCGACATGTAGTCATCTGGAAACGCTATTTCCTAGCAAGGAAGTGTCGCATTTACATCCTTTTGAAGAGAATACGAGGTATACATGACACTTCGCAATGAATATTATATCTGATCATGAAGCATAGATATGAGATGCGACATCTCGTTTTAAGAAGCATTAGAACTCTATTGCTACGATACGTGGACATCTGCAAACGCTATTTCCTAGCATGGAAGTGTCGCATTTACATTCTTTTGATGTGAATACGAGATATACATGACATTTCGCAATGAACATTATATCTTATCATGAAACATAAAAGTGAGATGCGATTTCGCGTTCTAAGAAGCATTAGAACTCTATTGCTACGATACGTAGACATCTGCAAAGGCTATTCCCTAGCATGGAAGGGTCGCATCTACTTTCTTTTGAAGTGAGTACGAGGTATACATAACACTCCATAATGAATATTATATCTTATCGTGAAACATAGCAGTGAGATGCGATATCGCGTTTTAAGAATCATTAGAACTCTATTGTTTCGACACGTAGTCATCTGGAAACGCTATTTCCTAGCAAGGAAGGGTCGCATTTACTTTCTTTTGAAGTGAGTACGAGGTATACATATCACTCCATAATGAATATTATATCTTCTCATGAAACATAGCAGTGGGATGCGATATCGCGTTTTAAGAAGCATTAGAACTCTATTGCTACGATTCGTAGACATCTGCAAACGCCATTTCATAGCACGGAAGTGTCGCATTTACATTCGTTTGAAGTGAATACGAGATATACATGACACTTCGCAATGAATATTATATCTTATCACGGAACATAGAAATGAAATGAGGCATCTCGTTTTAAGAAGCATTAGAACTCTATTGCTACGATACGTAGACATCTGCAAACGCTATTTCCTAGCATGGAAGTGTCGCATTTACATTCGTTTGAAGTGAATACGAGATATACATGACACTTCGCAATGAATATTATATCTTCTCATGAAACATAGCAGTGAGAAGCGATATGGCATTTTAAGAATCATTAGAACTCTATTGTTTCGACACGTAGTCATCTGGAAACGCTATTTCCTAGCAAGGAAGTGTCGCATTTACATCCTTTTGAAGTGAATACGAGGTATACATGACACTTCGCAATGAATATTATATCTGATCATGAAACATAGATATGAGATGCGACATCCCGTTTTAAGAAGCATTAGAACTCTATTGCTACGATACGTAGACATCTGCAAACGCTATTTCCTAGCATGGAAGTGTCGCATTTACATTCGTTTGAAGTGAATACGAGATATACATGACACTTCGCAATGAATATTATATCTTATCATGAAACATAGGAATGAGGTGCTATATCGCGTTTTGAGAAGCATTAGAACTCTATTGCTACGATACGTAGACATCTGCAAACGCTATTTCCTAGCATGGAAGTGTCGCATTTACATTCGTTTGAAGTGAATACGAGATATACATGACACTTCGCAATGAATATTATATCTTATCATGAAACATAGGAATGAGGTGCTATATCGCGTTTTAAGAAGCATTAGAACTCTATTGCTACGATACGTGGACATCTGCAAACGCTATTTCCTAGCATGGAAGTGTCGCATTTACATTCGTTTGAAGTGAATACGAGATATACATGACACTTCGCAATGAATATTATATCTTATCATGAAACATAGGAATGAGGTGCTATATCGCGTTTTGAGAAGCATTAGAACTCTATTGCTACGAACGTAGACATCTGCAAACGCTATTTCCTAGCATGGAAGTGTCGCATTTACATTCGTTTGAAGTGAATACGAGATATACATGACACTTCGCAATGAATATTATATCTTATCACGGAACATAGAAATGAAATGAGGCATCTCGTTTTAAGAAGCATTAGAACTCTATTGCTACGATACGTAGACATCTGCAAACGCTATTTCCTAGCATGGAAGTGTCGCATTTACATTCGTTTGAAGTGAATACGAGATATACATGACACTTCGCAATGAATATTATATCTTATCATGAAACATAGGAATGAGGTGCTATATCGCGTTTTGAGAAGCATTAGAACTCTATTGCTACGATACGTAGACATCTGCAAACGCTATTTCCTAGCATGGAAGTGTCGCATTTACATTCGTTTGAAGTGAATACGAGATATACATGACACTTCGCAATGAATATTATATCTTATCATGAAACATAGGAATGAGGTGCTATATCGCGTTTTGAGAAGCATTAGAACTCTATTGCCTATATACGTAGACATCTGCAAACTCTATTTCCTAGCAAGGAAATTTCGCACTTACATTCCACTGAAGTGAATACGAGGTATACATAACATTACACAATGAATATTATATCTTATTACGAAACATAGATATGAAATACGACATCTCGTTTTAAGAAGCATTAGTACTCCATTGCTGTGATACGTAGACATCTGCAAACAATATTTCCTAGCAAGGAAGTGTCGCATTTACATTCTTGTGAAGTGAAATCGAGGTATACATGACACTTCGCAATGAATATTATATCTTATCATGAAACATAGAAGTGTGATGCGATATCGCATTTTAAGAAGTATTAGAACCCTATTGCTACGATACGTAGACATCTGCAAACGCTACCTCCTAGCATGGAAGTGTCGCATTTACATTCTTTTGAAGTGAATACGAGTTATACATGACACTTCGCAATGAATATTATATCTTATCATGAAACATAGAAGTGAGAAGCGATATGGCATTTTAAGAATCATTAGAACTCTATTGTTTCGACACGTAGTCATCTGGAAACGCTATTTCCTAGCAAGGAAGTGTCGCATTTACATCCTTTTGAAGTGAATACGAGGTATACATGACACTTCGCAATGAATATTATATCTGATCATGAAACATAGATATGAGATGCGACATCCCGTTTTAAGAAGCATTAGAACTCTATTGCTACGATACGTAGACATCTGCAAACGCTATTTCCTAGCATGGAAGTGTCGCAATTACATTCGTTTGAAGTGAATACGAGATATACATGACACTTCGCAATGAATATTATATCTTATCATGAAACATAGGAATGAGGTGCTACATCGCGTTTTGAGAAGCATTAGAACTCTATTGCCTATATACGTAGACATCTGCAAACTCTATTTCCTAGCAAGGAAATTTCGCACTTACATCCCACTGAAGTGAATACGAGGTATACATAACATTACACAATGAATATTATATCTTATTACGAAACATAGATATGAAATACGTCATCTCGTTTTAAGAAGCATTAGTACTCTATTGCTGTGATACGTAGACATCTGCAAACAATATTTCCTAGCAAGGAAGTGTCGCATTTACATTCTTGTGAAGTGAAATCGAGGTATACATGACACTTCGCAATGAATATTATATCTTATCATGAAACATAGAGGGGAGATGCGATATCGCGTTTTAGGAAGCATTGGAACTCTATTGCTGCGATACGTAGACATCTGCAAACTCTATTTCCTAGCAAGGAAAATTCGCACTTACATTCCACTGAAGTGAATACGAGGTATACATAACATTACACAATGAATATTGTATCTTATTACGAAACATAGATATGAAATACGACATCTCGTTTTAAGAAGCATTAGTACTCTATTGCTGTGATACGTAGACATCTGCAAACGCTATTTCCTAGCATGGAAGTGTCGCATTTACATTCATTTGAAGTGAATACGAGGTATACATGACACTTCGCAATGAATATTATACCTTATCATGAAACATAGATATGAGATGCGACATCCCGTTTTAAGAAGCATTAGAACTCTATTGCTACGATACGTAGACATCTGCAAAGGCTATTCCCTAGCATGGAAGGGTCGCATTTACTTTCTTTTGAAGTGAGTACGAGGAATACATATCACTCCATAATGAATATTATATCTTCTCATGAAACATAGCAGTGGGATGCGATATCGCGTTTTAAGAAGCATTAGAACTCTATTGCTACGATACGTAGACATCTGCAAACGCCATTTCATAGCATGGAAGTGTCGCATTTACATTCGTTTGAAGTGAATACGAGATATACATGACACTTCGCAATGAATATTATATCTTATCACGGAACATAGAAATGAAATGAGGCATCTCGTTTTAAGAAGCATTAGAACTCTATTGCTACGATACGTAGACATCTGCAAACGCTATTTCCTAGCATGGAAGTGTCGCATTTACATTCGTTTGAAGTGAGTACGAGGTATACATATCACTCCATAATGAATATTATATCTTATCATGAAACATAGCAGTGAGATGCGATATCGCGTTTTAAGAAGCATTAGAACTCTATTGCTACGATACGTAGACATCTGCAAACGCTATTTCCTAGCATGTAAGTGCCGCATTTACATTCTTTTGATGTGAATACGAGATATACATGACACTTCGCAATGAACATTATATCTTCTCTTGAAACATAGCAGTGAGATGCGATATCGCGTTTTAAGAAGCATTAGAACTCTATTGCTACGATACGTAGTCATCTGGAAACGCTATTTCCTAGCATGGAAGTGTCGCATTTACATTCTTTTGATGTGGATACGAGATATACATGACACTTCGCAATGAATATTATATCTTCTCATGAAACATAGCAGTGAGATGCGATATCGCGTTTTAAGAAGCATTAGAACTCTATTGCTACGATACGTAGACATCTGCAAACGCTATTTCCTAGCATGGAAGTGTCGCATTTACATTCGGTTGAAGTGAATCCGAGATATACATGACACTTCGCGATGAATATTATATCTTATCATGAAACATAAAAGTGAGATGCGATATCGCGTTCTAAGAAGCATTGGAACTCTATTGCTACGATACGTTGACATCTGCAAAGGCTATTCCCTAGCATGGAAGGGTCGCATTTACTTTCTTTTGAAGTGAGTACGAGGTATACATATCACTCCATAATGAATATTATATCTTCTCATGAAACATAGCAGTGGGATGCGATATCGCGTTTTAAGAAGCATTAGAACTCTATTGCTACGATACGTAGACATCTGCAAACGCCATTTCCTAGCATGGAAGTGTCGCATTTACATTCGTTTGAAGTGAATACGAGATATACATGACACTTCGCAATGAATATTATATCTTATCACGGAACATAGAAATGAAATGAGGCATCTCGTTTTAAGAAGCATTAGAACTCTATTGCTACGATACGTAGACATCTGCAAACGCTATTTCCTAGCATGGAAGTGTAGCAATTACATTCGTTTGAAGTGAATACGAGATATACATGACACTTCGCAATGAATATTATATCTTATCATGAAACGTAGGAATGAGGTGCTACATCGCGTTTTGAGAAGCATTAGAACTCTATTGCCTATATACGTAGACATCTGCAAACTCTATTTCCTAGCAAGGAAATATCGCACTTACATCCCACTGAAGTGAATACGAGGTATACATAACATTACACAATGAATATTATATCTTATTACGAAACATAGATATGAAATACGTCATCTCGTTTTAAGAAGCATTAGTACTCTATTGCTGTGATACGTAGACATCTGCAAACAATATTTCCTAGCAAGGAAGTGTCGCATTTACATTCTTGTGAAGTGAAATCGAGGAATACATGACACTTCGCAATGAATATTATATCTTATCATGAAACATAGAGGGGAGATGCGATATCGCGTTTTAGGAAGCATTGGAACTCTATTGCTGCGATACGTAGACATCTGCAAACTCTATTTCCTAGCAAGGAAAATTCGCACTTACATTCCACTGAAGTGAATACGAGGTATACATAACATTACACAATGAATATTATATCTTATTACGAAACATAGATATGAAATACGACATCTCGTTTTAAGAAGCATTAGTACTCTATTGCTGTGATACGTAGACATCTGCAAACGCTATTTCCTAGCATGGAAGTGTCGCATTTACATTCATTTGAAGTGAATACGAGGTATACATGACACTTCGCAATGAATATTATACCTTATCATGAAACATAGAAGGGAGATGCGATATCGCGTTTTAGGAAGCATTGGAACTCTATTGTTTCGACACGTAGTCATCTGGAAACGCTATTTCCTAGCAAGGAAGTGTCGCATTTACATTCCTTTGATGTGGATACGAGATATACATGACACTTCGCAATGAATATTATATCTTCTCATGAAACATAGCAGTGAGATGCGATATCGCGTTTTAAGAAGCATTAGAACTCTATTGCTACGATACGTAGACATCTGCAAACGCTATTTCCTAGCATGGAAGTGTCGCATTTACATTCGGTTGAAGTGAATCCGAGATATACATGACACTTCGCGATGAATATTATATCTTATCATGAAACATAAAAGTGAGATGCGATATCGCGTTCTAAGAAGCATTGGAACTCTATTGCTACGATACGTAGACATCTGCAAAGGCTATTCCCTAGCATGGAAGGGTCGCATTTACTTTCTTTTGAAGTGAGTACGAGGTATACATATCACTCCATAATGAATACTATATCTTCTCATGAAACATAGCAGTGGGATGCGATGTTGCGTTTTAAGAAGCATTAGAACTCTATTGCTACGATACGTAGACATCTGCAAACGCCATTTCCTAGCATGGAAGTGTCGCATTTACATTCGTTTGAAGTGAATACGAGATATACATGACACTTCGCAATGAATATTATATCTTATCACGGAACATAGAAATGAAATGAGGCATCTCGTTTTAAGAAGCATTAGTACTCTATTGCTACGATACGTAGACATCTGCAAACGCTATTTCCTAGCATGGAAGTGTCGCAATTACATTCGTTTGAAGTGAATACGAGATATACATGGCACTTCGCAATGAATATTATATCTTATCATGAAACATAGGAATGAGGTGCTACATCGCGTTTTGAGAAGCATTAGAACTCTATTGCCTATATACGTAGACATCTGCAAACTCTATTTCCTAGCAAGGAAATTTCGCACTTACATTCCACTGAAGTGAATACGAGGTATACATAACATTACACAATGAATATTATATCTTATTACGAAACATAGATATGAAATACGTCATCTCGTTTTAAGAAGCATTAGTACTCTATTGCTGTGATACGTAGACATCTGCAAACAATATTTCGTAGCAAGGAAGTGTCGCATTTACATTCTTGTGAAGTGAAATCGAGGTATACATGACACTTCGCAATGAATATTATATCTTATCATGAAACATAGAAGGGAGATGCGGTATCGCGTTTTAGGAAGCATTGGAACTCTATTGCTGCGATACGTAGACGTCTGCAAACTCTATTTCCTAGCAAGGAAATTTCGCACTTACATTCCACTGAAGTGAATACGAGGTATACATAACATTACACAATGAATATTATATCTTATTACGAAACATAGATATGAAATACGACATCTCGATTTAAGAAGCATTAGTACTCTATTGCTGTGATACGTAGACATCTGCAAACGCTATTTCCTAGCATGGAAGTGTCGCATTTACATTCATTTGAAGTGAATACGAGGTATACATGACACTTCGCAATGAATATTATACCTTATCATGAAACATAGAAGGGAGATGCGATATCGCGTTTTAGGAAGCATTGGAACTCTATTGTTTCGACACGTAGTCATCTGGAAACGCTATTTCCTAGCAGGGAAGTGTCGCATTTACATCCTTTTGAAGTGAATACGAGGTATACATGACACCTCGCAATGAATATTATATCTGACCATGAAACATAGATATGAGATGCGACATCTCGTTTTAAAAAGCATTAGAACTCTATTGCTACGATACGTAGACATCTGCAAACGCTATTTCCTAGCATGGAAGTGTCGCATTTTCATTCTTTTGAAGTGAATACGAGGTATACATGACACTTCGCAATGAATATTATATCTTATCATGAAACATAAAAGTGAGATGCGATTTCGCGTTCTAAGAAGCATTAGAACTCTATTGCTACGATACGTAGACATCTGCAAAGGCTATTCCCTAGCATGGAAGGGTCGCATCTACTTTCTTTTGAAGTGAGTACGAGGTATACATAACACTCCATAATGAATATTATATCTTATCGTGAAACATAGCAGTGAGATGCGATATCGCGTTTTAAGAATCATTAGAACTCTATTGTTTCGACACGTAGTCATCTGGAAACGCTATTTCCTAGCAAGGAAGGATCGCATTTACTTTCTTTTGAAGTGAGTACGAGGTATACATATCACTCCATAATGAATATTATATCTTCTCATGAAACATAGCAGTGGGATGCGATATCGCGTTTTAAGAAGCATTAGAACTCTATTGCTACGATACGTAGACATCTGCAAACGCCATTTCATAGCATGGAAGTGTCGCATTTACATTCGTTTGAAGTGAATACGAGATATACATGACACTTCGCAATGAATATTATATCTTATCACGGAACATAGAAATGAAATGAGGCATCTCGTTTTAAGAAGCATTAGAACTCTATTGCTACGATACGTAGACATCTGCAAACGCTATTTCCTAGCATGGAAGTGTCGCATTTACATTCGTTTGAAGTGAATACGAGATATACATGACACTTCGCAATGAATATTATATCTTCTCATGAAACATAGCAGTGAGAAGCGATATGGCATTTTAAGAATCATTAGAACTCTATTGTTTCGACACGTAGTCATCTGGAAACGCTATTTCCTAGCAAGGAAGTGTCGCATTTACATCCTTTTGAAGTGAATACGAGGTATACATGACACTTCGCAATGAATATTATATCTGATCATGAAACATAGATATGAGATGCGACATCCCGTTTTAAGAAGCATTAGAACTCTATTGCTACGATACGTAGACATCTGCAAACGCTATTTCCTAGCATGGAAGTGTCGCATTTTCATTCTTTTGAAGTGAATACGAGGTATACATGACACTTCGCAATGAATATTATATCTTATCATGAAACATAAAAGTGAGATGCGATTTCGCGTTCTAAGAAGCATTAGAACTCTATTGCTACGATACGTAGACATCTGCAAAGGCTATTCCCTAGCATGGAAGGGTCGCATCTACTTTCTTTTGAAGTGAGTACGAGGTATACATAACACTCCATAATGAATATTATATCTTATCGTGAAACATAGCAGTGAGATGCGATATCGCGTTTTAAGAATCATTAGAACTCTATTGTTTCGACACGTAGTCATCTGGAAACGCTATTTCCTAGCAAGGAAGGATCGCATTTACTTTCTTTTGAAGTGAGTACGAGGTATACATATCACTCCATAATGAATATTATATCTTCTCATGAAACATAGCAGTGGGATGCGATATCGCGTTTTAAGAAGCATTAGAACTCTATTGCTACGATACGTAGACATCTGCAAACGCCATTTCATAGCATGGAAGTGTCGCAT
This sequence comes from Xylocopa sonorina, assembly GCF_050948175.1. Lineage (NCBI taxonomy): Eukaryota > Metazoa > Arthropoda > Insecta > Hymenoptera > Apidae > Xylocopa > Xylocopa sonorina. The sequence continues at coordinate 208,370 of NW_027490190.1, read as the reverse complement.
TTACATTCGTTTGAAGTGAATACGAGATATACATGACACTTCGCAATGAATATTATATCTTATCACGGAACATAGAAATGAAATGAGGCATCTCGTTTTAAGAAGCATTAGAACTCTATTGCTACGATACGTAGACATCTGCAAACGCTATTTCCTAGCATGGAAGTGTCGCATTTACATTCGTTTGAAGTGAATACGAGATATACATGACACTTCGCAATGAATATTATATCTTCTCATGAAACATAGCAGTGAGAAGCGATATGGCATTTTAAGAATCATTAGAACTCTATTGTTTCGACACGTAGTCATCTGGAAACGCTATTTCCTAGCAAGGAAGTGTCGCATTTACATCCTTTTGAAGTGAATACGAGGTATACATGACACTTCGCAATGAATATTATATCTGATCATGAAACATAGATATGAGATGCGACATCCCGTTTTAAGAAGCATTAGAACTCTATTGCTACGATACGTAGACATCTGCAAACGCTATTTCCTAGCATGGAAGTGTCGCATTTACATTCGTTTGAAGTGAATACGAGATATACATGACACTTCGCAATGAATATTATATCTTATCATGAAACATAGGAATGAGGTGCTATATCGCGTTTTGAGAAGCATTAGAACTCTATTGCTACGATACGTAGACTTCTGCAAACGCTATTTCCTAGCATGGAAGTGTCGCATTTACATTCATTTGAAGTGAATACGAGGTATACATGACACTTCGCAATGAATATTATACCTTATCATGAAACATAGAAGGGAGATGCGATATCGCGTTTTAGGAAGCATTGGAACTCTATTGTTTCGACACGTAGTCATCTGGAAACGCTATTTCCTAGCAAGGAAGTGTCGCATTTACATCCTTTTGAAGTGAATACGAGGTATACATGACACTTCGCAATGAATATTATATCTTATCACGGAACATAGAAATGAAATGAGGCATCTCGTTTTAAGAAGCATTAGAACTCTATTGCTACGATACGTAGACATCTACAAACGCTATTTCTTATGAAGGAAGTGTCGCGTTTACATTCATTTGAAGTGTAGACGAGGAATACATAAAACTTCGCAAATCATATTATATCTTACCATTAAACATAGAAATGAGATGCGATATCGCGGTTTAAGAAGCATTAGAACACTACTGCTACGATAGGTAGACATCTACAAACGCTATTTCCTATGAAGGAAGTGTCGCGTTTACATTCATTTGAAGTGTAGACGAGGAATACATAAAACTTCGCAAATCAAATTATATCTTACCATTAAACATAGAAATGAGATGCGATATCGCGGTTTAAGAAGCATTAGAACACTATTGCTACGATAGGTAGACATCTGCAAACGCTATTTCCTACCAAGAAAGTGTCGCATTTACATTCATTTGAAGTGTAGACGAGGACTACATAACACTTCGCATGTCATATTATATCTTACCACGAAACATAGAAATGAGATGCAATATCGCGTTTTAAGAAGCATAAGAACTCTATTGCTACGATACGTAGACATCTGCAAACGCTATTTCCTTGCAAGGAAGTGTCGTATTTACATTCTTCTGAAGGGATTACAAGGTATACATAACACTTTACTACGAATATTATATCCTATCATGCAACATAGAAATGAGATACTATATCGCGTTTTAAGAAGATTTAGAACTCTATCCTTACGATACGTAAACATCTGCAAACGCTATTTCCTAGAAAGGAAGTGTCGCATTTACATTCATTTGAAATGTAGGCGAGGAATATATAACATTTCGCAATGAATATTACATCTTATCATGAAACATTGAAATGAGATGCGATATCTCGTTTTGAGAAGCATATGAACTCTATTGCTTCGATACGTAGACATCTGCAAACGCTATTTCCTAGGAAGGAAGTGTCGCATTTACATCCATTTGAATCGTTGACGAGGAATACATAACACTTCGCAATGAATATTATATCTTACCATGAAACATAGATATGAGATGCAATATCTCGTTTTAAGAAGCATTTGAACTCTATTGCTTCGATACGTAGACATCTGCAAACGCTATTTCCTTGCACGGAAGTGTCGCATTTATATTCATTTGAAGTGTAGACGAGGAATACATAACACTTCGCCAGTCATATTATATCTTACCATTGAACATAGAAATGAGATGCGATATCGCGGTTTAAGAAGCATTAGAACTCTATTGCAACGATAGCTAGACATCTGCAAACGCTATTTCCTAGCAAGGAAGTGTCGCATTTACATTCATTCGAAGTGTAGACGAGGACTACATAACACTTCGCAAGTCATATTATATCTTACCATGAAACATAGAATTGAGATGCGATATCACGTTTTAAGAAGCATCAGAACTCCATCACTACGATACGTAGATATCTGCAAACTCTATTTCCTAGCACGGAAGTGTCGCATTTACATTCATCTGAAGTGTAGACGAGGAATATATAACATTTCGCAATGAATATTTCATCTTATCATGAAACATGGAAATGAGATGCGATATCCCGTTTTAAGAAGCATTTTAACTATATTGCTTCGATACGTAGACATCTGCAAACGCTATTTCCTTGCAAGGAAGTGTCGCATTCACATTCATTTGAAGTGTAGACGAGGAATACATAACACTTCGCCAATCATATTATATCTTACAATTAAACATAGAAATGAGATGCGATATCGCGTTTTAAGAAGCATTAGAACTCTATTGCAACGATAGGTAGACATCTGCAAACGCTATTTCCTAGCAAGGAAGTGTCGCACTTACATTCATTTGAAGTGTAGACGAGGACTACATAACACTTCGCCAATCATATTATATCTTACCATGAAACATAGAAATGAGATGCAATATCGCGTTTTAAGAAGCATAAGAACTCTATTGCTACGATACGTAGACATCTGCAAACGCTATTTCCTTGCAAGGAAGTGTCGTATTTACATTCTTCTGAAGAGAATACGAGGTATACATAACACTTTACAACGAATATTATATCCTATCATGCAACATAGAAATGAGATACGATATCGCGTTTTAAGAAGCATTAGAACTCCATCCTTACGATACGTAAACATCTGCAAACGCTATTTCCTAGAAAGGAAGTGTCGCATTTACATTCATTTGAAATGTAGACGAGGAATACATAACACTTCGCAATGAATATTACATCTTATCATAAAACATAGAAATGAGATGCGACATCACGTTTTAAGAAGCATTAGAACTCCATCCCTACGATACGTAGACATCTGCAAACGCTATTTCCTAGCAAGGATGTGTCGCATTTACATTTATTTGAAGTGTAGACGAGGACTACATAACACTTAGAAAATCATATTATATCTTACCATGTAACACAGAAATGAGATGCGGAATCGCGTTTTAAGAAGCATTAGAACTCTATTGCTACGAAACGTAGACATCTGCAAACGCTATTTGCTAGCAAGGAAGTGTCGCATTTACATTCTTTTGAAGTGAATAATAGGTATACATAACACTTCGCAATGAATACTATACCTTGTCATGAAACGTAGAAATGAGATGCGATATCGCGTTTTAAGAAGCATTAGAACTCTATTGCTACGATACGTAGACATCTACAAACGCCATTTCCTAGCAAGGAAGTGACGCGTTTACATTCATTTGAAATGTAGACGAGGACTACATAACACTTCGCAAATCATATTATATCTTAGCATGAAACATAGAAATGAGATGCGATATCGCGTTTTAAGAAGCATTAGAACTCTATTGCTACGATACGTAGACATCTGCAAACGCTATTTCCTAGCAAGGAAGCGTCGCATTTACATTCATTTATAGTGTAGACGAGGAATACATAACATTTCGCAATGAATATTACATCTTATCATGAAACATAGAAATGAGATGCGATATCTCGTTTTAAGAAGCATTAGAACTCCATTGCAACGATAGGTAGACATCTGCAACGCTATTTCCTAGCAAGGAAGTGTCGCACTTACATTCATTTGAACTGTAGACGAGGACTACATAACACTTCGCCAATCATATTATATCTTACCATGAAACACAGAAATGAGATGCAATATCGCGTTTTAAGAAGCATAAGAACTCTATTGCTACGATACGTAGACATCTGCAAACGCTATTTCCTTGCAAGGAAGTATCGTATTTACATTCTTCTGAAGAGAATACGAGGTATACATAACACTTTACAACGAATATTATATCTTATCATGCAACATCGAAATGAGATACGATATCGCGTTTTAAGAAGCATTAGAACTCTATTGCTACGATACGTAGACATCTGCAAACGCTATTTGCTAGCAAGGAAGTGTCGCACTTACATTCATTTGAAGTGTAGACGAGGACTACATAACACTTCGCCAATCATATTATATCTTACCATGAAACATAGAAATGAGATGCAATATCGCGTTTTAAGAAGCATAAGAACTCTATTGCTACGATACGTAGACATCTGCAAACGCTATTTCCTGGCAAGGAAGTGTCGTATTTACATTCTTCTGAAGAGAATACGAGGTATACATAACACTTTACAACGAATATTATATCCTATCATACAACATAGAAATGAGATACGATATCGCGTTTTAAGAAGCATTAGAACACCATCCTTACGATACGTAAACATCTGCAAACGCTATTTCCTAGAAAGGAAGTGTCGCATTTACATTCATTTGAAATGTAGACGAGGAATACATAACACTTCGCAATGAATATTACATCTTATCATAAAACATAGAAATGAGATGCGACATCACGTTTTAAGTAGCATTAGAACTCCATCCCTGCGATATGTAGACATCTGCAAACGCTATTTCCTAGCAAGGATGTGTCGCATTTACATTTATTTGAAGTGTAGACGAGGACTACATAACACATAGAAAATCATATTATATCTTACCATGTAACATAGAAATGAGATGCGGAATCGCGTTTTAAGAAGCATTAGAACACTATTGCTACGATACGTAGACATCTACAAACGCCATTTCCTAGCAAGGAAGTGTCGCGTTTACATTCATTTGAAATGTAGACGAGGACTACATAACACTTCGCAAATCATATTATATCTTAGCATGAAACATAGAAATGAGATGCGATATCGCGTTTTAAGAAGCATTAGAACTCTGTTGCTACGATACGTAGACATCTGCAAACGCTATTTCCTAGCAAGGAAGTGTCGCATTTACATTCATTTATAGTGTAGACGAGGAATACATAACATTTCGCAATGAATATTACATCTTATCATGAAACATAGAAATGAGATGCGATATCTCGTTTTAAGAAGCATTTGAACTCTATCGATTCGATACGTAGACATCTGCAAACGCTATTTCCTTGCATGGAAGTGTCGCATTTATATTCATTTGAAGTGTAGACGAGGAATACATAACACTTCGCCAGTCATATTATATCTTACCATTAAACATGGAAATCAGATGCGATTTCGCGGTTTAAGAAGCATTAGAAATCTATTGCTACGATAGGTAGACATCTGCAAACGCTATTTCCTAGCAAGGAAGTGTCGCATTTACATTCATTTGAAGTGTAGACGAGGACTACATAACACTTCGCGTGTCATATTATATCTTACCATGAAACATAGAATTGAGATGCAATATCGCATTTTAAGAAGCATTACAACTCCATCCCTACGATACGCAGACATCTGCAAACGCTATTTCCAATCAAGGATGTGTCGCATTTACATTTATTAGAAGTGTAGACGAGGACTACATAACACTTAGAAAATCATATTATATCTTACCATGAACCATAGAAGTGAGATGCGATATCGCGTTTTAAGAAGCATTAGAACACTATTGCTACGATAGGTAGACATTTGCAAACGCTATTTCCTAGCAAAGAAGTGTCGCATTTACATTGATTTGAATCGTAGACGAGGAATGCAAACACTTCGTAATGAATATTATATCTTACCATGAAACATAGAAATGAGATTCGATGTCGCGTTTTAAGAAGCATTAGAAAGCTATTGCTACGATACGTAGACATCTGCAAACGCTATTTCCTAGCGAGGAAGTATCTCATTCATATTCAATTGAAGTGTAGACGAGTAATACATGACACTTCGCAAATCATGTTATATCTTACCATGAAACATAGAAATGAGATGCGATATCGCGTTTTAAGAATCATATGAACTCTATTGCTACGATACGTAGACATCTGCAAACGCTATATCCTTGCAAGGAAGTGTCGCATTTACAGTCATTTGAAGTGCAGGCGAGGAATACATAACACTTCGCAAATCATATTGTATCTTACCATGAAACATAGAAATGAGATGCAATATCGCGTTTTAAGAAGTATAAGATCTCTATTGCTACGATATGTAGACATCTGCAAACGCTATTTCCTTGCGTGGAAGTGTCGCATTTATATTCATTTGAAGTGCAGACGAGGAATACATAACAGTTCGCCAGTCATATTATATCTTACCATTGAACATAGGAATGAGATGCGATATCGCTGTTTAAGAAGCATTAGAACTCTATTGCTACGATAGGTAGACATCTGCAAACGCTATTTCCTAGCGAGGAAGTGTCGCATTTACATTTATTTGAAGTGTAGACGAGGACTACGTAACACTTCGCAAGTCATATTATATCTTACCATGAAACATAGAAATGAGATGCGATATCTCGTTTTAAGAAGCATTTGAACTCTATTGCTTCGATATGTAGACATCTGCAAACGCTATTTCCTAGCAAGGAAGTGTCGCATTTACTTTCACTTGAAGTGTAGACGAGGACTACATAACACTTCTCAAGTCATATTATATCTTACCATGAAACATAGAAATGAGATGCAATATCGCGTTTTAAGAAGCATTAGAACTCTATTGCTACAATACGTAGACATTTTCAAACGCTATTTCCTAGCAAGGAAGTGTCGCATTTACATTCATTTGAAGTGTAGACGAGGAATATATAACATTTCGCAATGAATATTACATCTAATCATGAAACATAGAAATGAGATGCGATATCTCGTTTTAAGAAGCATATGAACTCTATCGCTTCGATACGTAGACATCTGCAAACGCTATTTCCTTGCTTGGAAGTGTCGCATTTACATTCATTTGTAGTGTAGACGAGGAATACATAACACTTCGCAATGAATATTACATCTCATCATGAAACATAGAAATGAGATGCGATATCACGTTTTAAGAAGCATTAGAACTCCAACCCTACGATACGTAGACATCTGCAAACGCTATTTCCTAGCAAGGATATGTCGCATTTACATTTATTTGAAGTGTAGACGAGGACTACATAACACTTCGCAAATCATATTATATCTTACCATGAAATATAGAAATGAGATGCGAAATCGCGTTTTAGGAAGCATTAGAACTCTATTGCTACGATACGTAGACATCTGCAAACGCTATTTCCTAGCAAGGAAGTGTCGCATTTATATTCATTTGAAGTGTAGACGAGGAATACATAACACTTCGCCAGTCATATTATATCTTAGCATTGAACATAGGAATGAGATGCGATATCGCGGTTTAAGAAGCATTAGAACTCTATTGCTACGATATGTAGACGTCTGCAAACGCTATTTCCTAGCAAGGAAGTGTCGCATTTACATTCATTTGAGGTGTAGACGAGGACTACATAACACTTCGCGTGTCATATTATATCTTACCATGAAACATAGAATTGAGATGCAATATCGCATTTTAAGAAGCATTACAACTCCATCCCTACGATACGCAGACATCTGCAAACGCTATTTCCAATCAAGGATGTGTCGCATTTACATTTATTAGAAGTGTAGACGAGGACTACATAACACTTAGAAAATCATATTATATCTTACCATGTAACATAGAAATGAGATGCGGAATCGCGTTTTAAGAAGCATTAGAACACTATTGCTACGATACGTAGACATCTACAAACGCCATTTCCTAGCAAGGAAGTGTCGCGTTTACATTCATTTGAAATGTAGACGAGGACTACATAACACTTCGCAAATCATATTATATCTTAGCATGAAACATAGAAATGAGATGCGATATCGCGTTTTAAGAAGCATTAGAACTCTGTTGCTACGATACGTAGACATCTGCAAACGCTATTTCCTAGCAAGGAAGTGTCGCATTTACATTCATTTATAGTGTAGACGAGGAATACATAACATTTCGCAATGAATATTACATCTTATCATGAAACATAGAAATGAGATGCGATATCTCGTTTTAAGAAGCATTTGAACTCTATCGATTCGATACGTAGACATCTGCAAACGCTATTTCCTTGCATGGAAGTGTCGCATTTATATTCATTTGAAGTGTAGACGAGGAATACATAACACTTCGCCAGTCATATTATATCTTACCATTAAACATGGAAATCAGATGCGATTTCGCGGTTTAAGAAGCATTAGAAATCTATTGCTACGATAGGTAGACATCTGCAAACGCTATTTCCTAGCAAGGAAGTGTCGCATTTACATTCATTTGAAGTGTAGACGAGGACTACATAACACTTCGCGTGTCATATTATATCTTACCATGAAACATAGAATTGAGATGCAATATCGCATTTTAAGAAGCATTACAACTCCATCCCTACGATACGCAGACATCTGCAAACGCTATTTCCAATCAAGGATGTGTCGCATTTACATTTATTAGAAGTGTAGACGAGGACTACATAACACTTAGAAAATCATATTATATCTTACCATGAACCATAGAAGTGAGATGCGATATCGCGTTTTAAGAAGCATTAGAACACTATTGCTACGATAGGTAGACATTTGCAAACGCTATTTCCTAGCAAAGAAGTGTCGCATTTACATTGATTTGAATCGTAGACGAGGAATGCAAACACTTCGTAATGAATATTATATCTTACCATGAAACATAGAAATGAGATTCGATGTCACGTTTTAAGAAGCATTAGAAAGCTATTGCTACGATACGTAGACATCTGCAAACGCTATTTCCTAGCGAGGAAGTATCTCATTCATATTCAATTGAAGTGTAGACGAGTAATACATGACACTTCGCAAATCATGTTATATCTTACCATGAAACATAGAAATGAGATGCGATATCGCGTTTTAAGAATCATATGAACTCTATTGCTACGATACGTAGACATCTGCAAACGCTATATCCTTGCAAGGAAGTGTCGCATTTACAGTCATTTGAAGTGCAGGCGAGGAATACATAACACTTCGCAAATCATATTGTATCTTACCATGAAACATAGAAATGAGATGCAATATCGCGTTTTAAGAAGCATAAGATCTCTATTGCTACGATATGTAGACATCTGCAAACGCTATTTCCTTGCGTGGAAGTGTCGCATTTATATTCATTTGAAGTGCAGACGAGGAATACATAACAGTTCGCCAGTCATATTATATCTTACCATTGAACATAGGAATGAGATGCGATATCGCTGTTTAAGAAGCATTAGAACTCTATTGCTACGATAGGTAGACATCTGCAAACGCTATTTCCTAGCGAGGAAGTGTCGCATTTACATTTATTTGAAGTGTAGACGAGGACTACGTAACACTTCGCAAGTCATATTATATCTTACCATGAAACATAGAAATGAGATGCGATATCTCGTTTTAAGAAGCATTTGAACTCTATTGCTTCGATATGTAGACATCTGCAAACGCTATTTCCTAGCAAGGAAGTGTCGCATTTACTTTCACTTGAAGTGTAGACGAGGACTACATAACACTTCTCAAGTCATATTATATCTTACCATGAAACATAGAAATGAGATGCAATATCGCGTTTTAAGAAGCATTAGAACTCTATGGCTACAATACGTAGACATTTTCAAACGCTATTTCCTAGCAAGGAAGTGTCGCATTTACATTCATTTGAAGTGTAGACGAGGAATATATAACATTTCGCAATGAATATTACATCTAATCATGAAACATAGAAATGAGATGCGATATCTCGTTTTAAGAAGCATATGAACTCTATCGCTTCGATACGTAGACATCTGCAAACGCTATTTCCTTGCTTGGAAGTGTCGCATTTACATTCATTTGTAGTGTAGACGAGGAATACATAACACTTCGCAATGAATATTACATCTTATCATGAAACATAGAAATGAGATGCGATATCACGTTTTAAGAAGCATTAGAACTCCAACCCTACGATACGTAGACATCTGCAAACGCTATTTCCTAGCAAGGATATGTCGCATTTACATTTATTTGAAGTGTAGACGAGGACTACATAACACTTCGCAAATCATATTATATCTTACCATGAAATATAGAAATGAGATGCGAAATCGCGTTTTAGGAAGCATTAGAACTCTATTGCTACGATACGTAGACATCTGCAAACGCTATTTCCTAGCAAGGAAGTGTCGCATTTATATTCATTTGAAGTGTAGACGAGGAATACATAACACTTCGCCAGTCATATTATATCTTAGCATTGAACATAGGAATGAGATGCGATATCGCGGTTTAAGAAGCATTAGAACTCTATTGCTACGATATGTAGACGTCTGCAAACGCTATTTCCTAGCAAGGAAGTGTCGCATTTACATTCATTTGAGGTGTAGACGAGGACTACATAACACTTCGCAAGTCGTATTATATCTTACCATAAAACGTAGAAATGAGATGCAATATCGCGTTTTAAGAAGCATAAGATCTCTATTGCTACGATATGTAGACATCTGCAAACGCTATTTCCTTGCGTGGAAGTGTCGCATTTATATTCATTTGAAGTGCAGACGAGGAATACATAACAGTTCGCCAGTCATATTATATCTTACCATTGAACATAGGAATGAGATGCGATATCGCGGTTTAAGAAGCATTAGAACTCTATTGCTACGATAGGTAGACATCTGCAAACGCTATTTCCTAGCAAGGAAGTGTCGCATTTACATTTATTTGAAGTGTAGACGAGGACTACATAACACTTCGCAAGTCATATTATATCTTACCATGAAACATAGAAATGAGATGCGATATCTCGTTTTAAGAAGCATTTGAACTCTATTGCTTCGATATGTAGACATCTGCAAACGCTATTTCCTAGCAAGGAAGTGTCGCATTTACTTTCACTTGAAGTGTAGACGAGGACTACATAACACTTCTCAAGTCATATTATATCTTACCATGAAACATAGAAATGAGATGCAATATCGCGTTTTAAGAAGCATTAGAACTCTATTGCTACGATACGTAGACATCTTCAAACGCTATTTCCTAGCAAGGAAGTGTCGCATTTACATTCATTTGAAGTGTAGACGAGGACTACATAACACTTCGCAATGAATATTATATCCTACCATGAAACATAGATATGAGATGCAATATCTCGTTTTAAGAAGCATTTGAACTCTATCGCTTCGATACGTAGACATCTGCAAACGCTATTTCCTTGCAAGTAAGCGTCGCATTTACATTCTTTTGAAGTGAATAATAGGTATACATAACACTTCGCAATGTATACTATGCCTTGTCATGAACCGTAGAAATGAGATGCGATATCGCGTTTTAAGAAGCATTAGAACTCTATTGCTACGATACGTAGACATCTGCAAACGCTATTTCCTAGCAAGGAAGTGTCGCATTTACATTCATTTGAAGTGTAGACGTGGAATACATAACATTTCGCAATGAATATTACATCTTATCATGAAACATAGAAATGAGATGCGATATCTCGTTTTAAGAAGCATTTGAACTCTATTGCTTCGATACGTAGACATCTGCAAACGCTATTTCCTAGCAAGGAAGTGTCGCGTTTACATCCATTTGAGTCGTTGACGAGGAATACATAACACTTCGCAAATCATAATATATCTTACCATGAAACATAGAAATGAGATGCGATATCGCGTTTTAAGAAGCATTTGAAATCTACCGCTTCGATACGTAGACATCTGCAAACGCTATTTCCTAGCAAGGATGTGTCGGATTTACATTTATTTGAAGTGTAGACGAGGACTACATAACACTTCGCAAATCATATTACATCTTTACATGAAACATAGAAATGAGATGCGATATCGCGTTTTAAGAAGCAATAGAACTCTATTGCTACGATACGTAGACATCTGCAAACGCTATTTCCTTGCATGGAAGTGTCGCATTTATATTCATTTGAAGTGTAGACGAGGAATACATAACACTTCGCCAGTCATATTATATCTTACCATAGAACATACGAATGAGATGCGATATCGCGGTTTAAGAAGCATTAGATCTCTATTGCTACGATATGTAGACATCTGCAAACGCTATTTCCTTGCAAGGACGTGTCGCATTTACATTCTTCTGAAGAGAATACGAGGTATACATAACACTTTACAATGAATATTATATCCTATCACGCAACATAGAAATGAGATACGATATCGCGTTTTAAGAAGCATTAGAACTCTATCCTTACGATACGTAAACATCTGCAAACGCTATTTCCTGGAAACGAAGTGTCGCATTTACATTCATTTGAAATGTAGACGAGGAATACATAACACTTCGCAATGAATATTACATCTTATCATGAAACATAGAAATGAGATGCGATATCACGTTCTAAGAAGCATTAGAACTCCATCCCTACGATACGTAGACATCTGCAAACGCTAGTTCCTAGCAAGGAAGTGTCGCATTTACATTCATTTGAAGTGTAGACGAGGACTACATAACACTTCGCAAGTCATATTATATCTTACCATGAAACATAGAAATGAGATGCGATATCACGTTTTAAGAAGCATTAGAACTCCATCCCTACGATACGTAGACATCTGCAAACGCTATTTCCTAGCAAGGAAGTGCCGCATTTACATTCATTTGAAGTGTAGACGAGGAATATATAACATTTCGCAATGAATATTACATCTTATCATGAAACATATAAATGAGATGCGATATCTCGTTTTAAGAAGCATTTGAACTCTATCGCTTCGATACGTAGACATCTGCAAACGCTATTTCCTTGGAAGGAAGTGTCGCATTTACATTCTTCTGAAGAGAATACGAAGTATACATAACACTTTACAATGAATATTATATCCTATCATGCAACATAGAAATGAGATACGATATCGCGTTTTAAGAAGCATTAGAACTCTATCCTTACGATACGTAAACATCTGCAAACGCTATTTCCTAGCAAGGAAGTGTCGCATTTACATGCATTTGAAGTGTAGACGAGGAATATATAACATTTCGCAATGAATATTACATCTTATCATGAAACATAGAAATGAGATGCGATATCGCGGTTTAAGAAGCATTAGAACTCTATTGCTACGATAGGTAGACATCTGCAAACGCTATTTCCTAGCAAGGAATTGATATTTCCTATCAAGGATGTGTCGCATTTACATTTATTTGAAGTGTAGACGAGGACTACATAACACTCAGAAAATCATATTATATCTTACCATGAAACATAGAAATGAGATGCGATATCGCGTTTTAAGAAGCATTAGAACTCTATTGCTACGATACGTAGATATCTGCAAACGCTATTTGCTAGCAAGGAAGTGTCGCATTTACATTCTTTTGAAGTGAATAATAGGTATACATAACACTTCGCAATGAATACTATACCTTGTCATGAAACGTAGAAATGAGATGCGATATCGCGTTTTAAGAAGCATTAGAACTATATTGCTACGATACGTAGAATCTACAAACGCTACTTCCTAGCAAGGAAGTGTCGCGTTTACATTCATTTGAAATGTAGACGAGGACTACATAACACTTCGCAAATCATATTATATCTTACCATGAAACATAGAAATGAGATGCGATATCGCGTTTTAAGGAGCATTAGAACTCTATTGCTACGACACGTAGACATCTGCAAACGCTATTTCCTAGCAAGGAAGTGTCGCATTTACATTCATTTGAAGTGTAGACGAGGAATACATAACATTTCGCAATGAATATTACATCTTACCATGAAACATAGAAATGAGATGCGATATCTCGCTTTAAGGAGCATTTGAACTCTATTGCTTCGATACGTAGACATCTGCAAACGCTATTTCCTAGCAAGGATGTGTCGCATTCACATTCATTTGAAGTGTAGACGAGGAATACATAACACTTCGCCAATCATATTAAATCTTACCATTAAACATGGAAATGAAATGCGATATCGCGGTTTAAGAAGCATTAGAAATCTATTGCTACGATAGGTAGACATCTGCAAACGCTATTTCCTAGCAAGGAAGTGTCGCATTTACATTCATTTGAAGTGTAGACAAGGAATACATAACATTTCGCAATGTATATTACATCTTATCATGAAACGTAGAAATGAGATGCGATATCGCGTTTTAAGAAGCATTTGAACTCTATCGCTTCGATACGTAGACATCTGCAAACGCTATTTCCTTGCATGGTAGTGTCGTATTTACATTCATTTGAAGTGTAGAAGAGGAATACATAACACTTCGCCAATCATATTATATCTTACCATTAAACATGGAAATGAGATGCGACTTCGCGGTTTAAGAAGCATTAGAAATCTATTGCTACGATAGGTAGACATCTGCAAACGCTATTTCCTAGCAAGGAAGTGTCGCATTTACATTCATTTGAAGTGTAGACGAGGACTACATAACACTTCGCGTGTCATATTATATCTTACCATGAAACATAGAAATGAGGTGCAATATCGCGTTTTAAGAAGCATTAAAACACCATCCCTACGATACGTAGACATCTGCAAACGCTATTTCCTATCAAGGATGTGTCGCATTTACATTTATTTGAAGTGTAGGCGAGGACTACATAACACTTAGGAAATCATATTATATCTTACCATGAAACATAGAAATGAGATGCGATATCGCGTTTTAAGAAGCATTAGAACTCTATTGCTACGATACGTAGATATCTGCAAACGCTATTTGCTAGCAAGGAAGTGTCGCATTTACATTCTTTTGAAGTGAATAATAGGTATACATAACACTTCGCAATGAATACTATACCTTGTCATGAAACGTAGAAATGAGATGCGATATCGCGTTTTAAGAAGCATTAGAACTCTATTGCTACGATACGTAGACATCTACAAACGCTATTGCCTAGCAAGGAAGTGTCGCGTTTACATTCATTTGAAATGTAGACGAGGACTACATAACACTTCGCAAATCATATTATATCTTACCATGAAACATAGAAATGAGATGCGATATCGCGGTTTAAGAAGCATTAGAACTCTATTGCAACGATAGGTAGACATCTGCAAACGCTATTTCCTAGCAAGGAAGTGCCGCACTTACATTCATTTGAAGTGTAGACGAGGACTACATAACACTTCGCAAGTCATATTATATCTTACCATGAAACATAGAAATGAGAAGCAATATCGCGTTTTAGGAAGCATTAGAACTCTATTGCTACGATACGTAGACATCTACAAACGCTATTTCTTATGAAGGAAGTGTCGCGTTTACATTCATTTGAAGTGTAGACGAGGAATACATAAAACTTCGCAAATCATATTATATCTTACCATTAAACATAGAAATGAGATGCGATATCGCGGTTTAAGAAGCATTAGAACACTACTGCTACGACAGGTAGACATCTACAAACGCTATTTCCTATGAAGGAAGTGTCGCGTTTACATTCATTTGAAGTGTAGACGAGGAATACATAAAACTTCGCAAATCAAATTATATCTTACCATTAAACATAGAAATGAGATGCGATATCGCGGTTTAAGAAGCATTAGAACACTATTGCTACGATAGGTAGACATCTGCAAACGCTATTTCCTACCAAGAAAGTGTCGCATTTACATTCATTTGAAGTGTAGACGAGGACTACATAACACTTCGCATGTCATATTATATCTTACCACGAAACATAGAAATGAGATGCAATATCGCGTTTTAAGAAGCATAAGAACTCTATTGCTACGATACGTAGACATCTGCAAACGCTATTTCCTTGCAAGGAAGTGTCGTATTTACATTCTTCTGAAGGGATTACAAGGTATACATAACACTTTACAACGAATATTATATCCTATCATGCAACATAGAAATGAGATACGATATCGCGTTTTAAGAAGATTTAGAACTCTATCCTTACGATACGTAAACATCTGCAAACGCTATTTCCTAGAAAGGAAGTGTCGCATTTACATTCATTTGAAATGTAGACGAGGAATATATAACATTTCGCAATGTATATTACATCTTATCATGAAACATTGAAATGAGATGCGATATCTCGTTTTGAGAAGCATATGAACTCTATTGCTTCGATACGTAGACATCTGCAAACGCTATTTCCTAGGAAGGAAGTGTCGCATTTACATCCATTTGAATCGTTGACGAGGAATACATAACACCTCGCAATGAATATTATATCTTACCATGAAACATAGATATGAGGTGCGACATCACGTTTTAAGAAGCATTAGAACTCCATCCCTACGATACGTAGACATCTGCAAACGCTATTTGCTAGCAAGGAAGTGTCGCACTTACATTCATTTGAAGTGTAGACGAGGACTACATAACACTTCGCCAATCATATTATATCTTACCATGAAACATAGAAATGAGATGCAATATCGCGTTTTAAGAAGCATAAGAACTCTATTGCTACGATACGTAGACATCTGCAAACGCTATTTCCTGGCAAGGAAGTGTCGTATTTACATTCTTCTGAAGAGAATACGAGGTATACATAACACTTTACAACGAATATTATATCCTATCATACAACATAGAAATGAGATACGATATCGCGTTTTAAGAAGCATTAGAACACCATCCTTACGATACGTAAACATCTGCAAACGCTATTTCCTAGAAAGGAAGTGTCGCATTTACATTCATTTGAAATGTAGACGAGGAATACATAACACTTCGCAATGAATATTACATCTTATCATAAAACATAGAAATGAGATGCGACATCACGTTTTAAGTAGCATTAGAACTCCATCCCTGCGATATGTAGACATCTGCAAACGCTATTTCCTAGCAAGGATGTGTCGCATTTACATTTATTTGAAGTGTAGACGAGGACTACATAACACATAGAAAATCATATTATATCTTACCATGTAACATAGAAATGAGATGCGGAATCGCGTTTTAAGAAGCATTAGAACTCTATTGCTACGATACGTAGACATCTACAAACGCCATTTCCTAGCAAGGAAGTGTCGCGTTTACATTCATTTGAAATGTAGACGAGGACTACATAACACTTCGCAAATCATATTATATCTTAGCATGAAACATAGAAATGAGATGCGATATCGCGTTTTAAGAAGCATTAGAACTCTGTTGCTACGATACGTAGACATCTGCAAACGCTATTTCCTAGCAAGGAAGTGTCGCATTTACATTCATTTATAGTGTAGACGAGGAATACATAACATTTCGCAATGAATATTACATCTTATCATGAAACATAGAAATGAGATGCGATATCTCGTTTTAAGAAGCATTTGAACTCTATCGATTCGATACGTAGACATCTGCAAACGCTATTTCCTTGCATGGAAGTGTCGCGTTTATATTCATTTGAAGTGTAGACGAGGAATACATAACACTTCGCCAGTCATATTATATCTTACCATTAAACATGGAAATCAGATGCGATTTCGCGGTTTAAGAAGCATTAGAAATCTATTGCTACGATAGGTAGACATCTGCAAACGCTATTTCCTAGCAAGGAAGTGTCGCATTTACATTCATTTGAAGTGTAGACTAGGACTACATAACACTTCGCGTGTCATATTACATCTTACCATGAAACATAGAATTGAGATGCAATATCGCATTTTAAGAAGCATTACAACTCCATCCCTACGATACGTAGACATCTGCAAACGCTATTTCCAATCAAGGATGTGTCGCATTTACATTTATTAGAAGTGTAGACGAGGACTACATAACACTTAGAAAATCATATTATATCTTACCATGAACCATAGAAGTGAGATGCGATATCGCGCTTTAAGAATCATATGAACTCTATTGCTTCGATACGTAGACTCTGCAAACGCTATTTCCTAGCAAAGAAGTGTCGCATTTACATTCATTTGAATCGTAGACGAGGAATGCAAACACTTCGTAATGAATATTATATCTTACCATGAAACATAGAAATGAGATTCGATATCGCGTTTTAAGAAGCATTAGAAAGCTATTGCTACGATACGCAGACATCTGCAAACGCTATTTCCTAGCGAGGAAGTATCTCATTCACATTCATTTGAAGTGTAGACGAGTAATACATGACACTTCGCAAATCATGTTATATCTTACCATGAAACATAGAAATGAGATGCGGTATCGCGTTTTAAGAATCATATGAACTCTATTGCTACGATACGTAGATATCTGCAAACGCTATATCCTTGCAAGGAAGTGTCGCATTTACATTCATTTGAAGTGTAGGCGAGGAATACATAACACTTCGCAAATCATATTATATCTTACCATGAAACATAGAAATGAGATGCGATATCGCGTTTTAATAAGCATTAGAACACTATTGCTACGATACCTAGACATCTGCAGACGCTATTTCCTAGCAAGGAAGTGTTGCATTAACATTCATTTGAAGTGTAGACGAGGAATACATGACACATCGCAAATCATATTATATCTTACCATGAAACATAGAAATGAGATGCGATATCGCGTTTTAAGAAGCATTAGAAATCTATTGCTACGATACGTAGACATCTGCAAACGCTATTTCCTTGCAAGGTAGTGTCGCATTTACATTCATTTGAAGTGTAGACGTGGAATACATGACACTTCGCAAATCATATTATATCATACCATGAAACATAGAAATGTGATGCGATATCGCGCTTTAAGAATCATATGAACTCTATTGCTTCGATACGTAGACTCTGCAAACGCTATTTCCTAGCAAGGAAGTGTCGCATTTACGTTCATTTGAATCGTAGACGAGGAATGCATAACACTTCGCAATGAATATTACATCTTATCATGAAACATAGATATGAGATGCGATATCGCGTTTTAAGAATCATAAGAACTCTATTGCTACGATACGTAGACATCTGCAAACGCTATTTCCTTGCAAGCAAGTGTCGCATTTACATTCATTTGAATCGTAGACGAGGAATGCACAACACTTCGCAATGAATATTATATCTTACCATGAAACATAGAAATGAGATTCGATATCGCGTTTTAAGAAGCATTAGAGAGCTATTGCTACGATACGTAGACATCTGGAAACACTATTTCCTAGCGAGGATGTATCGCATTCACATTAATTTGAAGTGTAGACGAGGAATACATAACACTTCGCAAATCATGTTATATCTTACCATGATACATAGAAATGAGATGCGATATCGCGTTTTAAGAATCATATGAACTCTATTGTTACGATACGTAGACATCTGCAAACGCTATTTCCTAGCAAGGAAGTGTCGCATTTACTTTCATCTGAAGTGTAGACGAGGAATATATAACATTTCGCAATGAATATTTCATCTCATCATGAAACATGGAAATGAGATGCGATATCTCGTTTTAAGAAGCATTTTAACTATATTGCTTCGATACGTAGACATCTGCAAACGCTATTTCCTTGCAAGGAAGTGTCGCATTCACATTCATTTGAAGTGTAGACGAGGAATACATAACACTTCGCCAATCATATTATATCTTACCATGAAACATAGAAATGAGATGCGATATCGCGTTTTAAGAAGCATTAGAACTCTATTGCTACGATACGTAGACATCTGCAAACGCTATTTGCTAGCAAGGAAGTGTCGCACTTACATTCATTTGAAGTGTAGACGAGGACTACATAACACTTCGCCAATCATATTATATCTTACCATGAAACATAGAAATGAGATGCAATATCGCGTTTTAAGAAGCATAAGAACTCTATTGCTACGATACGTAGACATCTGCAAACGCTATTTCCTGGCAAGGAAGTGTCGTATTTACATTCTTCTGAAGAGAATACGAGGTATACATAACACTTTACAACGAATATTATATCCTATCATACAACATAGAAATGAGATACGATATCGCGTTTTAAGAAGCATTAGAACACCATCCTTACGATACGCAAACATCTGCAAACGCTATTTCCTAGAAAGGAAGTGTCGCATTTACATTCATTTGAAATGTAGACGAGGAATACATAACACTTCGCAATGAATATTACATCTTATCATAAAACATAGAAATGAGATGCGACATCACGTTTTAAGTAGCATTAGAACTCCATCCCTGCGATAAGTAGACATCTGCAAACGCTATTTCCTAGCAAGGATGTGTCGCATTTACATTTATTTGAAGTGTAGACGAGGACTACATAACACATAGAAAATCATATTATATCTTACCATGTAACATAGAAATGAGATGCGGAATCGCGTTTTAAGAAGCATTAGAACCCTATTGCTACGATACGTAGACATCTACAAACGCCATTTCCTAGCAAGGAAGTGTCGCGTTTACATTCATTTGAAATGTAGACGAGGACCACATAACACTTCGCAAATCATATTATATCTTAGCATGAAACATAGAAATGAGATGCGATATCGCGTTTTAAGAAGCATTAGAACTCTGTTGCTACGATACGTAGACATCTGCAAACGCTATTTCCTAGCAAGGAAGTGTCGCATTTACATTCATTTATAGTGTAGACGAGGAATACATAACATTTCGCAATGAATATTACATCTTATCATGAAACATAGAAATGAGATGCGATATCTCGTTTTAAGAAGCATTTGAACTCTATCGATTCGATACGTAGACATCTGCAAACGCTATTTCCTCGCATGGAAGTGTCGCGTTTATATTCATTTGAAGTGTAGACGAGGAATACATAACACTTCGCCAGTCATATTATATCTTACCATTAAACATGGAAATCAGATGCGATTTCGCGGTTTAAGAAGCATTAGAAATCTATTGCTACGATAGGTAGACATCTGCAAACGCTATTTCCTAGCAAGGAAGTGTCGCATTTACATTCATTTGAAGTGTAGACGAGGACTACATAACACTTCGCGTGTCATATTATATCTTACCATGAAACATAGAATTGAGATGCAATATCGCATTTTAAGAAGCATTACAACTCCATCCCTACGATACGTAGACATCTGCAAACGCTATTTCCAATCAAGGATGTGTCGCATTTACATTTATTAGAAGTGTAGACGAGGACTACATAACACTTAGAAAATCATATTATATCTTACCATGAACCATAGAAGTGAGATGCGATATCGCGTTTTAAGAAGCATTAGAACACAATTGCTACGATAGGTAGACATTTGCAAACGCTATTTCCTAGCAAAGAAGTGTCGCATTTACATTCATTTGAATCGTAGACGAGGAATGCAAACACTTCGTAATGAATATTATATCTTACCATGAAACATAGAAATGAGATTCGATATCGCGTTTTAAGAAGCATTAGAAAGTTATTGCTAGGATACGTAGACATCTGCAAACGCTATTTCCTAGCGAGGAAGTATCTCATTCACATTCATTTGAAGTGTAGACGAGCAATACATGACACTTCGCAAATCATGTTATATCTTGCCATGAAACATAGAAATGAGATGCGATATCGCGTTTTAAGAATCATATGAACTCTATTGCTACTATACGTAGACATCTGCAAACGCTATATCCTTGCAAGGAAATGTCGCATTTACATTCATTTGAAGTGTAGGCGAGGAATACATAACACTTCGCAAATCATATTATATCTTACCATGAAACATAGAAATGAGATGCGATATCGCGTTTTAAGAAGCATTAGAACACTATTGCTACGATACCTAGACATCTGCAGACGCTATTTCCTAGCAAGGAAGTGTTGCATTAACATTCATTTGAAGTGTAGACGAGGAATACATGATACTTCGCAAATCATATTATATCTTACCATGAAACATAGAGATGAGATGCAATATCTCGTTTTAGGAAGCATTTGAACTCTATTGCTTCGATACGTAGACATATGCAAACGCTATTTCCTTGCATGGAAGTGTCGCATTTACATTCATTTGAAGTGTGGACGAGGAATACATGATACTTCGCAAATCATATTATATCTTACCATGAAACATAGAGATGAGATGCGATATCGCGTTTCAAGAAGCATTTGAACACTATTGCTTCGATACGTAGACATCTGCAAACGCTATTCCCATGCAAGGAAGTGTCGCATTTACATTCATTTGAAGTGTAGACGAGGAATACATGACACTTCGCAAATCATATTATATCTTACCATGAAACATAGAAATGAGATTCTATAACGCGTTTTAAGAAGCATTAGAAAGCTATTGCTACGATACGTAGACATCTGCAAACGCTATTTCCTAGCGAGGAAGTATCGCATTCACATTCATTTGAAGTGTAGACGAGGAATACATAACACTTCGCAAATCATGTTATATCGTACCATGAAACATAGAATGAGATGCGATATCGCGTTTTAAGAATCATATGAACTCTATTGCAACGATACGTAGACATCTGCAAACCCTATATCCTTGCAAGGAAGTGTCGCATTTACATTCATTTGAAGTGTTGGCGAGGAATACATAACACTTCGCAAATCGTATTATATCTTACGATGAAACATAGAAATGGGATGCGATATCGCGTTTTAAGAAGCATTAGAACACTATTGCTACGATACCTAGACATCTGCAGACGCTATTTCCGAGCAAGGAAGTGTCGCATTAACAATCATTTGAATTGTAGTCGAGGAATACATGACACATCGCAAATCATATTATATCTTACCATGAAACATAGAAATGGGATGCGATATCGCGTTTTAAGAAGCATTAGAAATCTATTGCTACGATACGTAGACATCTGCAAACGCTATTTCCTAGCGAGGAAGTATCGCATTCACATTCATTTGAAGTGTAGACGAGGAATACATAAAACTTCGCAAATCATGTTATATCTTACCATGAAACATAGAAATGAGATGCGATATCGCGTTTTAAGAATCATATGAACTCTATTGCTACGATACGTAGACATCTGCAATCGCTATTTCCTTGCAAGGATGTGTCGCATTTACATTCATTTGAAGTGTAGACGAGGAATACATAACACTTCGCAAATCATATTATATCTTACCATGAAACATAGAAATGAGATGCGATATCGCGTTTGAAGAAGCATTAGAACCCTATTGCTACGATACCTAGACATCTGCAGACGCTATTTCCTAGCAAGGAAGTGTCGCATTTACATTCTTTTGAAGTGCAGACGAGGAATACATGATACTTCGCAAATCATATTATATCTTACCATGAAACATAGAAACGAGATGCGATATCGCGTTTTAAGAAGCATTAGAAATCTATTGCTACGATACGTAGACATCTGCAGACCCTATTTCCTTGCAAGGAAGTGTCGCATTTACGTTCATTTGAATCGTAGACGAGGAATGCATAGCACTTCGCAATGAATATTATATCTTATCATGAAACATAGATATGAGATGCAATATCTCGTTTTAAGAAGCATTAGAACACTATTGCTACGATAGGTAGGCATTTGCAAACGCTATTTCCTAGCAAAGAAGTGTCGCATTTACATTCATTTGAATCGTAGACGAGGAATGCATAACACTACGTAATGAATATTATATCTTACCATGAAACATAGAAATGAGATTCGATATCGAGTTTTAAGAAGCATTAGAAAGCTATTGCTACGATACGTAGACATCTGCAAACGCTATTTCCAAGCAAGGAAGTGTCGCATTTACATTCATTTGAAGAGTAGACGAGGAATCCATGACGCTTCGCAAACCATATTATATCTTACCATGAAACATAGAAATGAGATGCGATATCGCATTTTAAGAAGCATTAGAAATCTATTGCTACGATACGTAGACATCTGCAGACGCTATTTCCTTGCAAGGAAGTGTCGCATTTACGTTCATTTGAATCGTAGACGAGGAATGCATAACAATTCGCAATGAATATTATATCT
This sequence comes from Xylocopa sonorina, assembly GCF_050948175.1. Classification (NCBI taxonomy): domain Eukaryota; kingdom Metazoa; phylum Arthropoda; class Insecta; order Hymenoptera; family Apidae; genus Xylocopa; species Xylocopa sonorina. Next base: position 184,286 of record NW_027490190.1, on the reverse strand, counting down.
TACCATGAAACATAGATATGAGATGCAATATCTCGTTTTAGGAAGCATTTGAACTCTATTGCTTCGATACGTAGACATATGCAAACGCTATTTCCTTGAAAGGAAGTGTCGCATTTACATTCATTTGAAGTGTGGACGAGGAATACATGATACTTCGCAAATCACATTATATCTTACCATGAAACATAGAGATGAGATGCAATATCTCGATTTAGGAAGCATTTGAACTCCATTGCTTCGATACGTAGACATCTGCAAACGCTATTTCCTAGCAAGGAAGTGTCGCATTTACATCCATTTGAATCGCAGGCGAGAAATGCGTAACACTTCGCAATGAATATTATATCTTATCATGAAACATAGATATGAGATGCAATATCTCGTTTTAGGAAGCATTTGAACTCTATTGCTTCGATACGTAGACATATGCAAACGCTATTTCCATGCAAGGAAGTGTCGCATTCACATTCATTTGAAGTGTGGACGAGGAATACATGATACTTCGCAAATCATATTATATCTTACCATGAAACATAGAGATGAGATGCAATATCTCGTTTTAGGAAGCATTTGAACTCTATTGCTTCGATACGTAGACATATGCAAACGCTATTTCCTTGCATGGAAGTGTCGCATTTACATTCATTTGAAGTGTGGACGAGGAATACATGATACTTCGCAAATCATATTATATCTTACCATGAAACATAGAGATGAGATGCGATATCGCGTTTCAAGAAGCATTTGAACACTATTGCTTCGATACGTAGACATCTGCAAACGCTATTCCCATGCAAGGAAGTGTCGCATTTACATTCATTTGAAGTGTAGACGAGGAATACATGACACTTCGCAAATCATATTATATCTTACCATGAAACATAGAAATGAGATTCTATAACGCGTTTTAAGAAGCATTAGAAAGCTATTGCTACGATACGTAGACATCTGCAAACGCTATTTCCTAGCGAGGAAGTATCGCATTCACATTCATTTGAAGTGTAGACGAGGAATACATAACACTTCGCAAATCATGTTATATCGTACCATGAAACATAGAATGAGATGCGATATCGCGTTTTAAGAATCATATGAACTCTATTGCAACGTTACGTAGACATCTGCAAACCCTATATCCTTGCAAGGAAGTGTCGCATTTACATTCATTTGAAGTGTTGGCGAGGAATACATAACACTTCGCAAATCGTATTATATCTTACGATGAAACATAGAAATGAGATGCGATATCGCGTTTTAAGAAGCATTAGAACACTATTGCTACGATACCTAGACATCTGCAGACGCTATTTCCGAGCAAGGAAGTGTCGCATTAACAATCATTTGAATTGTAGTCGAGGAATACATGACACATCGCAAATCATATTATATCTTACCATGAAACATAGAAATGGGATGCGATATCGCGTTTTAAGGAGCATTAGAAATCTATTGCTACGATACGTAGACATCTGCAAACGCTATTTCCAAGCGAGGAAGTATCGCATTCACATTCATTTGAAGTGTAGACGAGGAATACATAAAACTTCGCAAATCATGTTATATCTTACCATGAAACATAGAAATGAGATGCGATATCGCGTTTTAAGAATCATATGAACTCTATTGCTACGATACGTAGACATCTGCAATCGCTATTTCCTTGCAAGGATGTGTCGCATTTACATTCATTTGAAGTGTAGACGAGGAATGCATAACACTTCGCAATGAATATTACATCTTATCATGAAACATAGATATGAGATGCGATATCGCGTTTTAAGAATCATAAGAACTCTATTGCTACGATACGTAGACATCTGCAAACGCTATTTCCTTGCAAGCAAGTGTCGCATTTACATTCATTTGAATCGTAGACGAGGAATGCATAACACTTCGCAATGAATATTATATCTTATCAGGAAACATAGATATGAGATGCAATATCTCGTTTTAAGAAGCATTTGAACTCTATTGCTTCGATACGTAGACACCTGCAAACGCTATTTCCTAGCATGGAAGTGTCGCATTTACATTCATTTGAAGTGTAGGCGAGGAATACATAACACTTCGCAATGAATATTACATCTTATCATGAAACATAGAATAGAGATGCGATATCTTGTTTTTAGATACATTTTAACTCTATTGCTTCGATACGTAGACATCTGCAAACGCTATTTCCTAGCAAGGAAGTGTCGCATTTACATCCATTTGAATCGTAGACGAGGAATGCATAACACTTCGCAATGAATATTATATCTTATCATGAAACATACATATGAGATGCAATATCTCGTTTTAAGAAGCATTTGAACTCTATTGCTTCGATACGTAGACATCTGCAAACGCTATTTCCTAGCAAGGAAGTGTCGCATTTACATCCATTTGAATCGTAGACGAGGAATGCATAACACTTCGCAATGAATATTATATCTTATCATGAAACACAGATATGAGATGCAATATCTCGTTCTAGGAAGCATTTGAACTCTATTGCTTCGATACGTAGACATCTTCAAACGCTATTTCCTTGCAAGGAAGTGTCGCATTTACATCCATTTGAATCGCAGACGAGAAATGCATAACACTTCGCAATGAATATTATATCTTATCATGAAACATAGATATGAGATGCAATATCTCGTTTTAGGAAGCATTTGAACTCTATTGCTTCGATACGTAGACATATGCAAACGCTATTTCCTTGAAAGGAAGTGTCGCATTTACATTCATTTGAAGTGTGGACGAGGAATACATGATACTTCGCAAATCATATTATATCTTACCATGAAACATAGAGATGAGATGCAATATCTCGTTTTAGGAAGCATTTGAACTCTATTGCTTCGATACGTAGACGTATGCAAACGCTATTTCCTTGCAAGGAAGTGTCGCATTTACATTCATTTGAAGTGTGGACGAGGAATACATGATACTTCGCAAATCATATTATATCTTACCATGAAACATAGAGATGAGATGCGATATCGCGTTTTAAGAAGCATTTGAACACTATTGCTTCGATACGTAGACATCTGCAAACGCTATTTCCTTGCAAGGAAGTGTCGCATTTACATTCATTTGAAGTGTAGACGAGGAATACATGACACTTCGCAAATCATATTATATCTTACCATGAAACATAGAAATGAGATTCGATAACGCGTTTTAAGAAGCATTAGAAAGCTATTGCTACGCTACGTAGACATCTGCAAACGCTATTTCCTAGCGAGGAAGTATCGCATTCACATTCATTTGAAGTGTAGACGAGGAATACATAACACTTCGCAAATCATGTTATATCTTACCATGAAACATAGAATGAGATGCGATATCGCGTTTTAAGAATCATATGAACTCTATTGCAACGATACGTAGACATCTGCAAACCCTATATCCTTGCAAGGAAGTGTCGCATTTACATTCATTTGAAGTGTTGGCGAGGAATACATAACACTTCGCAAATCGTATTATATCTTACGATGAAACATAGAAATGAGATGCGATATCGCGTTTTAAGAAGCATTAGAACACTATTGCTACGATACCTAGACATCTGCAGACGCTATTTCCTAGCAAGGAAGTGTCGCATTTACATTCATTTGAAGTGTAGACGAGGAATACATGATACTTCGCAAATCATATTATATCATACCATGAAACATAGAAATGAGATGCGATTTCGCGTTTTAAGAAGCATTAGAACACTATTGCTACGATAGGTAGACATTTGCAAACGCTACTTCCTAGCAAAGAAGTCTCGCATTTACATTCATTTGAAGTATAGGCGAGGAATACATAACACTTCGCAAATAATATTACATCTTACCATGAAACATAGAAATGAGATGCGATATCGCGTTTAAAGAAGCATTAGAACTCTATTGCTACGATACCTAGACATCTGCAGACACTATTTCCTAGCAAGGAAGTGTCGCATTTGCATTCATTTGAAGTGTAGACGAGGAATACATGATACTTCGCAAATCATATTATATCTTACCATGAAACATAGAAATGAGATGCGATATCGCGTTTTAAGAAGCATTAGAACTCTATTGCTACGATACCTAGACATCTGCAGATGCTATTTCCTAGCAAGGAAGTGTCGCATTTACATTCATTTGAAGTGTAGACGAGGAATACATGATACGTCGCAAATCATATTATATCTTACCATGAAACATAGAAATGAGATGCGATATCGCGTTTTAAGAAGCATTAGAACTCTATTGCTACGATACCTAGACATCTGCAGATGCTATTTCCTAGCAAGGAAGTGTCGCATTTACATTCATTTGAAGTGTAGACGAGGAATACATGATACTTCGCAAATCATATTATATCATACCATGAAACATAGAAATGAGATGCGATTTCGCGTTTTAAGAAGCATTAGAACACTATTGCTACGAAAGGTAGACATTTGCAAACGCTATTTCCTTGCAAGGAAGTGTCGCATTTAGATTCATTTGAAGTGTAGACGAGGAACACGTAACACTCCGCAAATCATATTATATCTTACCATGAAACATAGAAATGAGATGCGATATCGCGTTTTAAGAATCATAAGAACTCTATTGCTACGATACGTAGACATCTGCAAACGCTATTTCCTTGCAAGGAAGTGCGCATTTACATTCATTTGAAGTGTAGACAAGGAATACATGACACTTCGCAAATCATATTATATCTTACCATGAAACATAGAAATGAGATTCGACATCGCGTTTTAAGAATCAAAAGAACTCTATTGCTACGATACGTAGACATCTGCAAACGCTATTTCCTTGCAAGGAAGTGCGCATTTACATTTAGTTGATGTGTAGACGAGGAATACATAACACTTCGCAAATCATATTATATCTTACCATGAAACATAGAAAAGAGATGCGATATCGCGTTTTAAGAAGCATTTGAACTCTATTGCTACGATACGTAGACATCTGCAGACGCTATTTCCTAGCAAGGAAGTGTCGCATTTACATTCATTTGAAGTGTAGACGAGGAATACATGATACTTCGCAAATCATATTATATCTTACCATGAAACATAGAAATGAGATGCGATATCGCGTTTTAAGAATCATAAGAACTCTATTGCTACGATACCTAGACATCTGCAAACGCTATTTCCTCGCAAGGAAGTGTCGCATTTACATTCATTTGAATCGTAGACGAGGAATGCATAACACATCGCAATGAATATTATATCATATCAGGAAACATAGATATGAGATGCAATATCTCGTTTTAAGAAGCATTTGAACTCTATTGCTTCGATACGTAGACATCTGCAAACGCTATTTCCTAGCAAGGAAGTGCGCATTTACATTTAGTTGATGTGTAGACGGGGAATACATAACACTTCGCAAATCATATTATATCTTACCATGAAACATAGAAATGAGATACGATATCGCGTTTTAAGAAGCATTTGAACACTATTGCTACGATAGGTAGACATCTGCAAACGCTATTTCCTTGCAAGGAAGTGCGCATTTACATTTAGTTGATGTGTAGACGAGGAATGGATAACACTTCGCAAATCATATTATATCTTACCATAAAACATAGAAATGAGATGCGATTTCGCGTTTTAAGAAGCATTAGAACACTATTGCTACGATAGGTAGACATTTGCAGACGCTATTTCCTTGCAAGGAAGTGTCGCATTTACATTCATTTGAATCGTAGACAAGGAATACATAACACTTCGCAAATCATGTTATATCTTACCATGAAACATAGAAATGAGATGCGATATCGCGTTTTAAGAATCATATGAACTCTATTGCTACGAGACGTAGACATCTGCAATCGCTATTTCCTTGCAAGGAAGTGTCGCATTTACATTCATTTGAAGTGTAGACGAGGAATACATAACACTTCGCAAATCATATTATATCTTACCATGAAACATAGAATTGACATGCGATATCGCGTTTTAAGAAGCATTAGAACTCTATTGCTACGATACCTAGACATCTGCAGACGCTATTTCCTAGCAAGGAAGTGTCGCATTTACATTCATTTGAAGTGTAGACGAGGAATACATGATACTTCGCAAATCATATTATATCTTACCATGAAACATAGAAATGAGATGCGATATCGAGTTTTAAGAATCATAAGAACTCTATTGCTACGATACCTAGACATCTGCAAACGCTATTTCCTCGCAAGGAAGTGTCGCATTTACATTCATTTGAATCGTAGACGAGGAATGCATAACACATCGCAATGAATATTATATCTTATCAGGAAACATAGATATGAGATGCAATATCTCGTTTTAAGAAGCATTTGAACTCTATTGCTTCGATACGTAGACATCTGCAAACGCTATTTCCTAGCAAGGACGTGCGCATTTACATTTAGTTGATGTGTAGACGAGGAATACATAACACTTCGCAAATCATATTATATCTTACCATGAAACATAGAAATGAGATACGATATCGCGTTTTAAGAAGCATTTGAACACTATTGCTACGATAGGTAGACATTTGCAAACGCTATTTCCTAGCAAAGAAGTCTCGCATTTACATTCATTTGAAGTATAGGCGAGGAATACATAACACTTCGCAAATAATATTACATCTTACCATGAAACATAGAAATGAGATGCGATATCGCGTTTTAAGAATCATAAGAACTCTATTGCTACGATACGTTGACAACTGCAAACGCTATTTCCTTGCAAGGAAGTGCGCATTTACATTTAGTTGATGTGTAGACGAGGAATACATAACACTTCGCAAATCATATTATATCTTACCATGAAACATAGAAATGAGATGAGATATCGCGTTTTAAGAATCATAAGAACTCTATTGCTACGATACGTTGACATCTGCAAACGCTATTTCCTTGCAAGGAAGTGCGCATTTACATTTAGTTGATGTGTAGACGAGGAATACATAACACTTCGCAAATCATATTATATCTTACCATGAAACATAGAAATGAGATGCGATATCGCGTTTTAAGAATCATAGGAACTCTATTGCTACGATACGTAGACATCTGCAAACGCTATTTCCTTGCAAAGAAGTGTCGCATTTACATTCATTTGAGGTGTAGACGAGGAATACATAACACTTCGCAAATCACATTATATCTTACCATGAAACATAGAAATGAGATGCGATATCGCGTTTTAAGAATCATAAGAACTCTATTACTACGATACGTTGACATCTGCAAACGCTATTTCCTTGCAAGGAAGTGCGCATTTACATTTAGTTGATGTGTAGACGAGGAATGGATAACACTTCGCAAATCATATTATATCTTACCATGAAACATAGAAATGAGATGCGATTTCGCGTTTTAAGAAGCATTAGAACACTATTGCTACGATAGGTAGACATTTGCAAACGCTATTTCCTTGCTAGGAAGTGTCGCATTTACATTCATTTGAAGTGTAGACGAGGAATACATGATACCTCGCAAATCATATTATATCTTACCATGAAACATAGAAATGAGATGCGATATCGCGTTTTAAGAATCATATGAACTCTATTGCTACGAGACGTAGACATCTGCAATCGCTATTTCCTTGCAAGGAAGTCTCGCATTTACATTCATTTGAAGTGTAGACAAGGAATACATGACACTTCGCAAATCATATTACATCTTACCATGAAACATAGAAATGAGATTCGACATCGCGTTTTAAGAAGCATTAGATAGCTGTTGCTACAATACGTAGACATCTGCAAACGCTATTTCCTAGCGAGGAAGTATCGCATTCACATTCATTTGAAGTGTAGACAAGGAATACATAACACTTCGCAAATCATGTTATATCTTACCATGAAACATAGAAATGAGATGCGATATCGTGTTTTAAGAATCATAAGAACTCTATTGCTACGATACGTTGACATCTGCAAAAGCTATTTCCTTGCAAGGAAGTGCGCATTTACATTTAGTTGATGTGTAGACGAGGAATACATAACACTTCGCAAATCATATTATATCTTACCATGAAACATAGAAATGAGATACGATATCGCGTTTTAAGAAGCATTAGAACACTATTGCTACGATAGGTAGACATCTGCAAACGCTATTTCCTAGCGAGGAAGTATCGCATTCACATTCATTTGAAGTGTAGACAAGGAATACATGACACTTCGCAAATCATATTATATCTTACCATGAAACATAGAAATGAGATGCGATATCGCGTTTTAAGAATCATAAGAACTCTATTGCTACGATACGTAGACATCTGCAAACGCTATTTCCTTGCAAGGAAGTGCGCATTTACATTCATTTGAAGTGTAGACAAGGAATACATGACACTTCGCAAATCATATTATATCTTACCATGAAACATAGAAATGAGATTCGACATCGCGTTTTAAGAATCAAAAGAACTCTATTGCTACGATACGTAGACATCTGCAAACGCTATTTCCTTGCAAGGAAGTGCGCATTTACATTTAGTTGATGTGTAGACGAGGAATACATAACACTTCGCAAATCATATTATATCTTACCATGAAACATAGAAATGAGATGCGATATCGCGTTTTAAGAAGCATTTGAACTCTATTGCTACGATACGTAGACATCTGCAGACGCTATTTCCTAGCAAGGAAGTGTCGCATTTACATTCATTTGAAGTGTAGACGAGGAATACATGATACTTCGCAAATCATATTATATCTTACCATGAAACATAGAAATGAGATGCGATATCGCGTTTTAAGAATCATAAGAACTCTATTGCTACGATACCTAGACATCTGCAAACGCTATTTCCTCGCAAGGAAGTGTCGCATTTACATTCATTTGAATCGTAGACGAGGAATGCATAACACATCGCAATGAATATTATATCATATCAGGAAACATAGATATGAGATGCAATATCTCGTTTTAAGAAGCATTTGAACTCTATTGCTTCGATACGTAGACATCTGCAAACGCTATTTCCTAGCAAGGAAGTGCGCATTTACATTTAGTTGATGTGTAGACGGGGAATACATAACACTTCGCAAATCATATTATATCTTACCATGAAACATAGAAATGAGATACGATATCGCGTTTTAAGAAGCATTTGAACACTATTGCTACGATAGGTAGACATCTGCAAACGCTATTTCCTTGCAAGGAAGTGCGCATTTACATTTAGTTGATGTGTAGACGAGGAATGGATAACACTTCGCAAATCATATTATATCTTACCATAAAACATAGAAATGAGATGCGATTTCGCGTTTTAAGAAGCATTAGAACACTATTGCTACGATAGGTAGACATTTGCAAACGCTATTTCCTTGCAAGGAAGTGTCGCATTTACATTCATTTGAATCGTAGACAAGGAATACATAACACTTCGCAAATCATGTTATATCTTACCATGAAACATAGAAATGAGATGCGATATCGCGTTTTAAGAATCATATGAACTCTATTGCTACGAGACGTAGACATCTGCAATCGCTATTTCCTTGCAAGGAAGTGTCGCATTTACATTCATTTGAAGTATAGACGAGGAATACATAACACTTCGCAAATCATATTATATCTTACCATGAAACATAGAATTGACATGCGATATCGCGTTTTAAGAAGCATTAGAACTCTATTGCTACGATACCTAGACATCTGCAGACGCTATTTCCTAGCAAGGAAGTGTCGCATTTACATTCATTTGAAGTGTAGACGAGGAATACATGATACTTCGCAAATCATATTATATCTTACCATGAAACATAGAAATGAGATGCGATATCGAGTTTTAAGAATCATAAGAACTCTATTGCTACGATACCTAGACATCTGCAAACGCTATTTCCTCGCAAGGAAGTGTCGCATTTACATTCATTTGAATCGTAGACGAGGAATGCATAACACATCGCAATGAATATTATATCTTATCAGGAAACATAGATATGAGATGCAGTATCTCGTTTTAAGAAGCATTTGAACTCTATTGCTTCGATACGTAGACATCTGCAAACGCTATTTCCTAGCAAGGACGTGCGCATTTACATTTAGTTGATGTGTAGACGAGGAATACATAACACTTCGCAAATCATATTATATCTTACCATGAAACATAGAAATGAGATACGATATCGCGTTTTAAGAAGCATTTGAACACTATTGCTACGATAGGTAGACATTTGCCAACGCTATTTCCTAGCAAAGAAGTCTCGCATTTACATTCATTTGAAGTATAGGCGAGGAATACATAACACTTCGCAAATAATATTACATCTTACCATGAAACATAGAAATGAGATGCGATATCGCGTTTTAAGAATCATAAGAACTCTATTACTACGATACGTTGACATCTGCAAACGCTATTTCCTTGCAAGGAAGTGCGCATTTACATTTAGTTGATGTGTAGACGAGGAATGGATAACACTTCGCAAATCATATTATATCTTACCATGAAACATAGAAATGAGATGCGATTTCGCGTTTTAAGAAGCATTAGAACACTATTGCTACGATAGGTAGACATTTGCAAACGCTATTTCCTTGCTAGGAAGTGTCGCATTTACATTCATTTGAAGTGTAGACGAGGAATACATGATACCTCGCAAATCATATTATATCTTACCATGAAACATAGAAATGAGATGCGATATCGCGTTTTAAGAATCATATGAACTCTATTGCTACGAGACGTAGACATCTGCAATCGCTATTTCCTTGCAAGGAAGTCTCGCATTTACATTCATTTGAAGTGTAGACAAGGAATACATGACACTTCGCAAATCATATTACATCTTACCATGAAACATAGAAATGAGATTCGACATCGCGTTTTAAGAAGCATTAGATAGCTGTTGCTACAATACGTAGACATCTGCAAACGCTATTTCCTAGCGAGGAAGTATCGCATTCACATTCATTTGAAGTGTAGACAAGGAATACATAACACTAACACTTCGCAAATCATGTTATATCTTACCATGAAACATAGAAATGAGATGCGATATCGTGTTTTAAGAATCATAAGAACTCTATTGCTACGATACGTTGACATCTGCAAAAGCTATTTCCTTGCAAGGAAGTGCGCATTTACATTTAGTTGATGTGTAGACGAGGAATACATAACACTTCGCAAATCATATTATATCTTACCATGAAACATAGAAATGAGATACGATATCGCGTTTTAAGAAGCATTAGAACACTATTGCTACGATAGGTAGACATCTGCAAACGCTATTTCCTAGCGAGGAAGTATCGCATTCACATTCATTTGAAGTGTAGACAAGGAATACATGACACTTCGCAAATCATATTATATCTTACCATGAAACATAGAAATGAGATGCGATATCGCGTTTTAAGAAGCATTAGAACTCTATTGCTACGATACCTAGACATCTGCAGACGCTATTTTCTAGCAAGGAAGTATCGCATTTACATTCATTTGTAGTGTAGACGAGGAATACATGACACTTCGCAAATCATGTTATATCTTACCATGAAACATAGAAATGAGATGCGATATCGCGTTTTAAGAATCATAAGAACTCTATTGCTACGATACGTAGACATCTGCAAACGCTATTTCCTTGCAAGGAAGTGTCGCATTTACATTCACTTGAATCGTAGGCGAGGAATGCATAACACTTCGCAATGAATATTATATCTTATCATGAAATATAGATATGAGATGCAATATCTCGTTTTAAGGAGCATTTGAACTCTATTGCTTCGATACCTAGACATCTGCAGACGCTATTTCCTAGCAAGGAAGTGTCGCATTTACATTCATTTGAAGTGTAGACGAGGAATACATGATACTTCGCAAATCATATTATATATTACCATGAAACATAGAAATGAGATGCGATATCGCGTTTTAAGAATCATAAGAACTCTATTGCTACGATACGTAGACATCTGCAAACGCTATTTCCTTGCAAGGAAGTGTCGCATTTACATTCATTTGAATCGTAGACGAGAAATGCATAACACGTCGAAATGAATATTATATCTTATCAGAAAACATAGATATGAGATGCAATATCTCGTTTTAAGAAGCATTTGAACTCTATTGCTTCGATACGTAGACATCTGCAAACACCAATTCCTAGCAAGGAAGTGTCGCATTTACATTCATTTGAAGTGTAGGCGAGGAATACGTGACACTTAGCAAATCATATTATATCTTACCATGAAACATAGAAATGAGATGCGATATCGCGTTTTAAGAATCATAAGAACTCTATTGCTACGATACGTAGACATCTGCAAACGCTATTTCCTTGCAAGGAAGTGTCGCATTTACATTCATTTGAATCGTAGGCGAGGAATGCATAACACTTCGCAATGAATATTATATCTTATCATGAAATATAGATATGAGATGCAATATCTCGTTTTAAGGAGCATTTGAACTCTATTGCTTCGATACCTAGACATCTGCAGACGCTATTTCCTAGCAAGGAAGTGTCGCATTTACATTCATTTGAAGTGTAGACGAGGAATGGATAACACTTCGCAAATCATATTATATCTTACCATGAAACATAGAAATGAGATTCGACATCGCGTTTTAAGAAGCATTAGATAGCTATTGCTACAATACGTAGACATCTGCAAACGCTATTTCCTAGCGAGGAAGTATCGCATTCACATTCATTTGAAGTGTAGACAAGGAATACATAACACTACGCAAATCATGTTATATCTTACCATGAAACATAGAAATGAGATGCGATATCGCGTTTTAAGAATCATAAGAACTCTATTGCTACGATACGTTCACATCTGCAAACGCAATTTCCTTGCAAGGAAGTGCGCATTTACATTTAGTTGATGTGTAGACGAGGAATACATAACACTTCGCAAATCATATTATATCTTACCATGAAACATAGAAATGAGATACGATATCGTGTTTTAAGAAGCATTAGAACACTATTGCTACGATAGGTAGACATCTGCAAACGCTATTTCCTAGCGAGGAAGTATCGCATTCACATTCATTTGAAGTGTAGACAAGGAATACATGACACTTCGCAAATCATATTATATCTTACCATGAAACATAGAAATGAGATGCGATATCGCGTTTTAAGAAGCATTAGAACTCTATTGCTACGATACCTAGACATCTGCAGACGCTATTTCCTAGCAAGGAAGTATCGCATTTACATTCATTTGTAGTGTAGACGAGGAATACATGACACTTCGCAAATCATGTTATATCTTACCATGAAACATAGAAATGAGATGCGATATCGCGTTTTAAGAATCATAAGAACTCTATTGCTACGATACGTTGACATCTGCAAACGCAATTTCCTTGCAAGGAAGTGCGCATTTACATTTAGTTGATGTGTAGACGAGGAATACATAACACTTCGCAAATCATATTATATCTTACCATGAAACATAGAAATGAGATACGATATCGCGTTTTAAGAAGCATTAGAACACTATTGCTACGATAGGTAGACATCTGCAAACGCTATTTCCTAGCGAGGAAGTATCGCATTCACATTCATTTGAAGTGTAGACAAGGAATACATGACACTTCGCAAATCATATTATATCTTACCATGAAACATAGAAATGAGATGCGATATCGCGTTTTAAGAAGCATTAGAACTCTATTGCTACGATACCTAGACATCTGCAGACGCTATTTCCTAGCAAGGAAGTATCGCATTTACATTCATTTGTAGTGTAGACGAGGAATACATGACACTTCACAAATCATGTTATATCTTACCATGAAACATAGAAATGAGATGCGATATCGCGTTTTAAGAATCATAAGAACTCTATTGCTACGATACGTAGACATCTGCAAACGCTATTTCCTTGCAAGGAAGTGTCGCATTTACATTCATTTGAATCGTAGGCGAGGAATGCATAACACTTCGCAATGAATATTATATCTTATCATGAAATATAGATATGAGATGCAATATCTCGTTTTAAGGAGCATTTGAACTCTATTGCTTCGATACCTAGACATCTGCAGACGCTATTTCCTAGCAAGGAAGTGTCGCATTTACATTCATTTGAAGTGTAGACGAGGACTACATGATACTTCGCAAATCATATTATATATTACCATGAAACATAGAAATGAGATGCGATATCGCGTTTTAAGAATCATAAGAACTCTATTGCTACGATACGTAGACATCTGCAAACGCTATTACCTTGCAAGGAAGTGTCGCATTTACATTCATTTGAATCGTAGACGAGGAATGCATAACACGTCGAAATGAATATTATATCTTATCAGAAAACAGAGATATGAGATGCAATATCTCGTTTTAAGAAGCATTTGAACTCTATTGCTTCGATACGTAGACATCTGCAAACACTATTTCCTAGCAAGGAAGAGTCGCATTTACATTCATTTGAAGTGTAGGCGAGGAATACGTGACACTTCGCAAATCATATTATATCTTACCATGAAACATAGAAATGAGAATCGATATCGCGTTTTAAGAAGCATTAGAAAGCTATTGCTACAATACGTAGACATCTGCAAATGCTATTTCCTAGCGAGGAAGTATCGCATTCACATTCATTTGAAGTGTAGACGAGGAATACATGATACTTCGCAAATCATATTATATCTTACCATGAAACATAGAAATGAGATGCGATATCGCGTTTTAAGAATCATAAGAACTCTATTGCTACGATACGTAGACATCTGCAAACGCTATTTCCTTGCAAGGAAGTGCGCATTTACATTTAGTTGATGTGTAGACGAGGAATACATAACACTTCGCAAATCATATTATATCTTACCATGAAACATAGAAATGAGATACGATATCGCGTTTTAAGAAGCATTAGAACACTATTGCTACGATAGGTAGACATCTGCAAACGCTATTTCCTAGCGAGGAAGTATCGCATTCACATTCATTTGAAGTGTAGACAAGGAATACATGACACTTCGCAAATCATATTATATCTTACCATGAAACATAGAAATGAGATGCGATATCGCGTTTTAAGAAGCATTAGAACTCTATTGCTACGATACCTAGACATCTGCAGACGCTATTTCCTAGCAAGGAAGTATCGCATTTACATTCATTTGTAGTGTAGACGAGGAATACATGACACTTCGCAAATCATGTTATATCTTACCATGAAACATAGAAATGAGATGCGATATCGCGTTTTAAGAATCATAAGAACTCTATTGCTACGATACGTAGACATCTGCAAACGCTATTTCCTTGCAAGGAAGTGTCGCATTTACATTCATTTGAATCGTAGGCGAGGAATGCACAACACTTCGCAATGAATATTATATCTTATCATGAAATATAGATATGAGATGCAATATCTCGTTTTAAGGAGCATTTGAACTCTATTGCTTCGATACCTAGACATCTGCAGACGCTATTTCCTAGCAAGGAAGTGTCGCATTTACATTCATTTGAAGTGTAGACGAGGACTACATGATACTTCGCAAATCATATTATATATTACCATGAAACATAGAAATGAGATGCGATATCGCGTTTTAAGAATCATAAGAACTCTATTGCTACGATACGTAGACATCTGCAAACGCTATTTCCTTGCAAGGAAGTGTCGCATTTACATTCATTTGAAGTGTAGACGAGGAATACATAACACTTCGCAAATCATATTATATCTTACCATGAAACATAGAAATGAGATGCGATATCGCGTTTTAAGAAGCATTAGAACTCTATTGCTACGATACCTAGACATCAGCAAACACTGTTTCCTTGCAAGGAAGTGTCGCATTTACATTCATTTGAATCGTAGACGAGGAATGCATAACACTTCGCAATGAATATTATATCTTATCAGGAAACATAGATATGAGATGCAATATCTCGTTTTAAGAATCATATGAACTCTATTGCTACGAGACGTGGACATCTGCAATCGCTATTTCCTTGCAAGGAAGTGTCGCATTCACATTCATTTGAAGTGTAGACAAGGAATAAATAACACTTCGCAAATCATATTATATCTTACCATGAAACATAGAAATGAGATGCGATATCGCGTTTTAAGAAGCATTTGAACTCTATTGCTACGATACGTAGACATCTGCAAACGCTATTTCCTTGCAAGGAAGTGTCGCATTTACATTCATTTGAATCGTAGACAAGGAATACATAACTCTTCGCAAATCATGTTATATCTTACCATGAAACATAGAAATGAGATGCGATATCGCGTTTTAAGAATCATGTGAACTCTATTGCTACGAGACGTAGACATCTGCAATCGCTATTTCCTTGCAAGGAAGTGTCGCATTTACATTCATTTGAAGTGTAGACGAGGAATACATAACACTTCGCAAATCATATTATATCTTACCATGAAACATATAATTGACATGCGATATCGCGTTTTAAGAAGCATTAGAACTCTATTGCTACGATACCTAGACATCTGCAGACGCTATTTCCTTGCAAGGAAGTGTCGCATTTACATTCATTTGAATCGTAGACGAGGAATGCATAACACGTCGAAATGAATATTATATCTTATCAGAAAACAGAGATATGAGATGCAATATCTCGTTTTAAGAAGCATTTGAACTCTATTGCTTCGATACGTAGACATCTGCAAACACTATTTCCTAGCAAGGAAGTGTCGCATTTACATTCATTTGAAGTGTAGGCGAGGAATACGTGACACTTCGCAAATCATATTATATCTTACCATGAAACATAGAAATGAGAATCGATATCGCGTTTTAAGAAGCATTAGAAAGCTATTGCTACAATACGTAGACATCTGCAAATGCTATTTCCTAGCGAGGAAGTATCGCATTCACATTCATTTGAAGTGTAGACGAGGAATACATGATACTTCGCAAATCATATTATATCTTACCATGAAACATAGAAATGAGATGCGATATCGCGTTTTAAGAATCATAAGAACTCTATTGCTACGATACGTAGACATCTGCAAACGCTATTTCCTTGCAAGGAAGTGCGCATTTACATTTAGTTGATGTGTAGACGAGGAATACATAACACTTCGCAAATCATATTATATCTTACCATGAAACATAGAAATGAGATACGATATCGCGTTTTAAGAAGCATTAGAACACTATTGCTACGATAGGTAGACATCTGCAAACGCTATTTCCTAGCGAGGAAGTATCGCATTCACATTCATTTGAAGTGTAGACAAGGAATACATGACACTTCGCAAATCATATTATATCTTACCATGAAACATAGAAATGAGATGCGATATAGCGTTTTAAGAAGCATTAGAACTCTATTGCTACGATACCTAGACATCTGCAGACGCTATTTCCTAGCAAGGAAGTATCGCATTTACATTCATTTGTAGTGTAGACGAGGAATACATGACACTTCGCAAATCATGTTATATCTTACCATGAAACGTAGAAATGAGATGCGATATCGCGTTTTAAGAATCATAAGTACTCTATTGCTACGATACGTAGACATCTGCAAACGCTATTTCCTTGCAAGGAAGTGTCGCATTTACATTCATTTGAATCGTAGGCGAGGAATGCACAACACTTCGCAATGAATATTATATCTTATCATGAAATATAGATATGAGATGCAATATCTCGTTTTAAGGAGCATTTGAACTCTATTGCTTCGATACCTAGACATCTGCAGACGCTATTTCCTAGCAAGGAAGTGTCGCATTTACATTCATTTGAAGTGTAGACGAGGACTACATGATACTTCGCAAATCATATTATATATTACCATGAAACATAGAAATGAGATGCGATATCGCGTTTTAAGAATCATAAGAACTCTATTGCTACGATACGTAGACATCTGCAAACGCTATTTCCTTGCAAGGAAGTGTCGCATTTACATTCATTTGAAGTGTAGACGAGGAATACATAACACTTCGCAAATCATATTATATCTTACCATGAAACATAGAAATGAGATGCGATATCGCGTTTTAAGAAGCATTAGAACTCTATTGCTACGATACCTAGACATCAGCAAACACTGTTTCCTTGCAAGGAAGTGTCGCATTTACATTCATTTGAATCGTAGACGAGGAATGCATAACACTTCGCAATGAATATTATATCTTATCAGGAAACATAGATATGAGATGCAATATCTCGTTTTAAGAATCATATGAACTCTATTGCTACGAGACGTAGACATCTGCAATCGCTGTTTCCTTGCAAGGAAGTGTCGCATTTACATTCATTTGAAGTGTAGACAAGGAATACATAACACTTCGCAAATCATATTATATCTTACCATGAAACATAGAAATGAGATGCGATATCGCGTTTTAAGAAGCATTTGAACTCTATTGCTACGATACGTAGACATCTGCAAACGCTATTTCCTTGCAAGGAAGTGTCGCATTTACATTCATTTGAATCGTAGACAAGGAATACATAACTCTTCGCAAATCATGTTATATCTTACCATGAAACATAGAAATGAGATGCGATATCGCGTTTTAAGAATCATGTGAACTCTATTGCTACGAGACGTAGACATCTGCAATCGCTATTTCCTTGCAAGGAAGTGTCGCATTTACATTCATTTGAAGTGTAGACGAGGAATACATAACACTTCGCAAATCATATTATATCTTACCATGAAACATAGAATTGACATGCGATATCGCGTTTTAAGAAGCATTAGAACTCTATTGCTACGATACCTAGACATCTGCAGACGCTATTTCCTAGCAAGGAAGTGTCGCATTTACATTCATTTGAAGTGTAGACGAGGAATGCATAACACATCGCAATGAATATTATATCTTATCAGGAAACATAGATATGAGATGCAATAACTCGTTTTAAGAAGCATTTGAACTCTATTGCTTCGATACGTAGACATCTGCAAACGCTATTTCCTAGCAAGGAAGTGCGCATTTACATTTAGTTGATGTGTAGACGGGGAATACATAACACTTCGCAAATCATATTATATCTTACCATGAAACATAGAAATGAGATACGATATCGCGTTTTAAGAAGCATTTGAACACTATTGCTACGATAGGTAGACATTTGCAAACGCTATTTCCTAGCAAAGAAGTCTCGCATTTACATTCATTTGAAGTATAGGCGAGGAATACATAACACTTCGCAAATAATATTACATCTTACCATGAAACATAGAAATGAGATGCGATATCGCGTTTTAAGAAGCATTAGAACTCTATTGCTACGATACGTAGACTTCTGCAAACGCTATTTCCTAGCAAGGAAGTGTCGCATTTACATTCATTTGAAGTGTAGACGTGGAATCAATAACACTTCGCAAATCATATTATATCTTACCATGAAACAGAGAAATGAGGTGCGACATCGCGTTCTAAGAAGCATTAGAACACTACTGCTACGATAGGTAGACATTTGCAAACGCTATTTCCTTGCAAGGAAGTGTCGCATTTACATTCATTTGAAGTGTAGACGAGGAACACATAACACTCCGCAAATCATATTATATCTTACCATGAAACATAGAAATGAGATGCGATATCGCGTTTTAAGAATCATAAGAACTCTATTGCTACGATACGTAGACATCTGCAAATGCTATTTCCTTGCAAGGAAGTGCGCATTTACATTTAGTTGATGTGTAGACGAGGAATACATAACACTTCGCAAATCATATTATATCTTACCATGAAACATAGAAATGAGATGCGATATCGCGTTTTAAGAAGCATTTGAACTCTATTGCTACGATACGTAGACATCTGCAAACGCTATTTCCTTGCAAGGAAGTGTCGCATTTACATTCATTTGAATCGTAGACAAGGAATACATAACACTTCGCAAATCATGTTATATCTTACTATGAAACATAGAAATGAGATGCGATATCGCGTTTTAAGAATCATGTGAACTCTATTGCTACGAGACGTAGACATCTGCAATCGCTATTTCCTTGCAAGGAAGTGTCGCATTTACATTCATTTGAAGTGTAGACCAGGAATACATAACACTTCGCAAATCATATTATATCTTACCATGAAACATAGAATTGACATGCGATATCGCGTTTTAAGAAGCATTAGAACTCTATTGCTACGATACCTAGACATCTGCAGACGCTATTTCCTAGCAAGGAAGTGTCGCATTTACATTCATTTGAAGTGTAGACGAGGAATACATGATACTTCGCAAATCATATTATATCTTACCATGAAACATAGAAATGAGATGCGATATCGCGTTTTAAGAATCATAAGAACTCTATTGCTACGATACCTAGACATCTGCAAACGCTATTTCCTCGCAAGGAAGTGTCGCATTTACATTCATTTGAATCGTAGACGAGGAATGCATAACACATCGCAATGAATATTATATCTTATCAGGAAACATAGATATGAGATGCAATATCTCGTTTTAAGAAGCATTTGAACTCTATTGCTTCGATACGTAGACATCTGCAAACGCTATTTCCTAGCAAGGAAGTGCGCATTTACATTTAGTTGATGTGTAGACGGGGAATACATAACACTTCGCAAATCATATTATATCTTACCATGAAACATAGAAATGAGATACGATATCGCGTTTTAAGAAGCATTTGAACACTATTGCTACGATAGGTAGACATCTGCAAACGCTATTTCCTTGCAAGGAAGTGCGCATTTACATTTAGTTGATGTGTAGACGAGGAATGGATAACACTTCGCAAATCATATTATATCTTACAATGAAACATAGAAATGAGATGCGATTTCGCGTTTTAAGAAGCATTAGAACACTATTGCTACGATAGGTAGACATTTGCAAACGCTATTTCCTTGCAAGGAAGTGTCGCATTTACATTCATTTGAATCGTAGACAAGGAATACATAACACTTCGCAAATCATGTTATATCTTACCATGAAACATAGAAATGAGATGCGATATCGCGTTTTAAGAATCATAAGAACTCTATTGCTACGATACGTAGACATCTGCAAACGCTATTTCCTTGCAAGGAAGTGCGCATTTACATTTAGTTGATGTGTAGACGAGGAATACATAACACTTCGCAAATCATATTATATCTTACCATGAAACATAGAAATGAGATACGATATCGCGTTTTAAGAAGCATTAGAGCACTATTGCTACGATAGGTAGACATCTGCAAACGCTATTTCCTAGCGAGGAAGTATCGCATTCACATTCATTTGAAGTGTAGACAAGGAATACATGACACTTCGCAAATCATATTATATCTTACCATGAAACATAGAAATGAGATGCGATATCGCGTTTTAAGAAGCATTAGAACTCTATTGCTACGATACCTAGACATCTGCAGACGCTATTTCCTAGCAAGGAAGTATCGCATTTACATTCATTTGTAGTGTAGACGAGGAATACATGACACTTCGCAAATCATGTTATATCTTACCATGAAACGTAGAAATGAGATGCGATATCGCGTTTTAAGAATCATAAGAACTCTATTGCTACGATACGTAGACATCTGCAAACGCTATTTCCTTGCAAGGAAGTGTCGCATTTACATTCATTTGAATCGTAGGCGAGGAATGCACAACACTTCGCAATGAATATTATATCTTATCATGAAATATAGATATGAGATGCAATATCTCGTTTTAAGGAGCATTTGAACTCTATTGCTTCGATACCTAGACATCTGCAGACGCTATTTCCTAGCAAGGAAGTGTCGCATTTACATTCATTTGAAGTGTAGACGAGGACTACATGATACTTCGCAAATCATATTATATATTACCATGAAACATAGAAATGAGATGCGATATCGCGTTTTAAGAATCATAAGAACTCTATTGCTACGATACGTAGACATCTGCAAACGCTATTTCCTTGCAAGGAAGTGTCGCATTTACATTCATTTGAAGTGTAGACGAGGAATACATAACACTTCGCAAATCATATTATATCTTACCATGAAACATAGAAATGAGATGCGATATCGCGTTTTAAGAATCATAAGAACTCTATTGCTACGATACCTAGACATCTGCAAACGCTATTTCCTCGCAATGAAGTGTCGCATTTACATTCATTTGAAACGTAGACGAGGAATGCATAACACATCGCAATGAATATTATATCTTATCAGGAAACATAGATATGAGATGCAATATCTCGTTTTAAGAAGCATTTGAACTCTATTGCTTCGATACGTAGACATCTGCAAACGCTATTTCCTAGCAAGGAAGTGCGCATTTACATTTAGTTGATGTGTAGACGAGGAATACATAACACTTCGCAAATCATATTATATCTGACCATGAAACATAGAAATGAGATACGATATCGCGTTTTAAGAAGCATTTGAACACTATTGCTACGATAGGTAGACATTTGCAAACGCTATTTCCTAGCAAAGAAGTCTCGCATTTACATTCATTTGAAGTATAGGCGAGGAATACATAACACTTCGCAAATAATATTACATCTTACCATGAAACATAGAAATGAGATGCGATATCGCGTTTTAAGAATCATAAGAACTCTATTGCTACGATACGTTGACAACTGCAAACGCTATTTCCTTGCAAGGAAGTGCGCATTTACATTTAGTTGATGTGTAGACGAGGAATACATAACACTTCGCAAATCATATTATATCTTACCATGAAACATAGAAATGAGATGCGATATCGCGTTTTAAGAATCATAAGAACTCTATTGCTACGATACCTTGACATCTGCAAACGCTATTTCCTTGCAAGGAAGTGCGCATTTACATTTAGTTGATGTGTAGACGAGGAATACATAACACTTCGCAAATCATATTATATCTTACCATGAAACATAGAAATGTGATGCGATATCGCGTTTTAAGAATCATAGGAACTCTATTGCTACGATACGTAGACATCTGCAAACGCTATTTCCTTGCAAAGAAGTGTCGCATTTACATTCATTTGAGGTGTAGACGAGGAATACATAACACTTCGCAAATCACATTATATCTTACCATGAAACATAGAAATGAGATGCGATATCGCGTTTTAAGAATCATAAGAACTCTATTGCTACGAGACGTAGACATCTGCAATCGCTATTTCCTTGCAAGGAAGGGTCGCATTTACATTCATTTGAAGTGTAGACAAGGAATACATGACACTTCGCAAATCATATTACATCTTACCATGAAACATAGAAATGAGATTCGACATCGCGTTTTAGAAGCATTAGATAGCTATTGCTACAATACGTAGACATCTGCAAACGCTATTTCCGAGCGAGGAAGTATCGCATTCACATTCATATGAAGTGTAGACAAGGAATACATAACACTTCGCAAATCATGTTATATCTTACCATGAAACATAGAAATGAGATGCGATATCGCGTTTTAAGAATCATAAGAACTCTATTGCTACGATACGTTGACATCTGCAAACGCTATTTCCTTGCAAGGAAGTGCGCATTTACATTTAGTTGATGTGTAGACGAGGAATACATAACACTTCGCAAATCATATTATATCTTACCACGAAACATAGAAATGAGATACGATATCGCGTTTTAAGAAGCATTAGAACAATATTGCTGCGATAGGTAGACATCTGCAAACGCTATATCCTAGCGAGGAAGTATCGCATTCACATTCATTTGAAGTGTAGACAAGGAATACATGACACTTCGCAAATCATATTATATCTTACGATGAAACATAGAAATGAGATTCGACATCGCGTTTTAAGAAGCATTAGAAAGCTATTGCTACAATACGTAGACATCTGCAAACGCTATTTCCTAGCGAGGAAGTATCGCATTCACATTCATTTGAAGTGTACACAAGGAATACATAACACTTCGCAAATCATGTTATATCTTACCATGAAACATAGAAATGAGATGCGATATCGCGTTTTAAGAATGATATGATCTCTATTGCTACGAGACGTAGACATCTGCAATCGCTATTTCCTTGCAAGGAAGTGTCGCATTTACATTCATTTGTAGTGTAGACGAGGAATACATGACACTTCGCAAATCATATTATATTTTACCATGAAACATAGAAATGAGATGCGATATCGCGTTTTAAGAAGCATTAGAACTCTATTGCTACGATACCTAGACATCTGCAGACGCTATTTCCTAGCAAGGAAGTGTCGCATTTACATTCATTTGAAGTGTAGACGAGGAATACATGATACTTCGCAAATCATATTATATATTACCATGAAACATAGAAATGAGATGTGATATCGCGTTTTAAGAATCATAAGAACTCTATTGCTACGATACGTAGACATCTGCAAACGCTATTTCCTTGCAAGGAAGTGTCGCATTTACATTCATTTGAATCGTAGACGAGGAATGCATAACACTTCGCAATGAATATTATATCTTACCATGAAACATAGAAATGAGATGCGATATCGCGTTTTAAGAATCATAAGAACTCTATTGCTACGAAACGTAGACATCTGCAAACGCTATTTCCTTGCAAGGAAGTGCGCATTTACATTTAGTTGATGTGTAGACGAGGAATACATAACACTTCGCAAATCATATTATATCTTACCATGAAACATAGAAATGAGATACGATATCGCGTTTTAAGGAGCATTAGAACACTATTGCTACGATAAGTAGACATTTGCAAACGCTGTTTCCTAGCAAAGAAGTCTCGCATTTACATTCATTCGAAGTATAGGCGAGGAATACATAACACTTCGCAAATAATATTACATCTTACCATGAAACATAGAAATGAGATGCGATATCGCGTATTAAGAAGCATTAGAACTCTATTGCTACGATACGTAGACTTCTGCAATCGCTATTTCCTAGCAAGGAAGTGTCGCATTTACATTCATTTGAATCGTAGGCGCGGAATGCATAACACTTCGCAATGAATATTATATCTTATCATGAAACATAGATATGAGATGCAATATCTCGTTTTAAGAAGCATTTGAACTCTATTGCTTCGATACGTAGACATCTGCAAACGCTATTTCCTTGCAAGGAAGTGTCGCATTTACATTCATTTGAAGTGTAGACGAGGAATACATAACACTTCGCAAATCATATTATATCTTACCATGAAACATAGAAATGAGTTGCGATATCGCGTTTTAAGAATCATAAGGACTCTATTGCTACGATACGTTGACATCTGCAAACGCTATTTCCTTGCAAGGAAGTGCGCATTTACATTTAGTTGATGTGTAGACGAGGAATACATAACACTTCGCAAATCATATTATATCTTACCATGAAACATAGAAATGAGGTGCGACATCGCGTTCTAAGAAGCATTAGAACACTACTGCTACGATAGGTAGACATTTGCAAACCCTATTTCCTTGCAAGGAAGTGTCGCATTTACATTCATTTGAAGTGTAGACGAGGAATACATAACACTTCGCAAATCATATTATATCTTACCATGAAACATAGAAATGAGATGCGATATCGCGTTTTAAGAATCATAGGAACTCTATTGCTACGATACGTAGACATCTGCAAACGCTATTTCCTTCCAGAGAAGTGTCGCATTTACATTCATTTGAAGTGTAGACGAGGAATACATAACACTTCGCAAATCATATTATATCTTACCATGAAACATAGAAATGAGATGCGATATCGCGTTTTAAGAAGCATTAGAACTCTATTGCTACGATACCTAGACATCAGCAAACACTGTTTCCTTGCAAGGAAGTGTCGCATTTACATTCATTTGAATCGTAGACGAGGAATGCATAACACTTCGCAATGAATATTATATCTTATCAGGAAACATAGATATGAGATGCAATATCTCGTTTTAAGAATCATATGAACTCTATTGCTACGAGACGTAGACATCTGCAATCGCTGTTTCCTTGCAAGGAAGTGTCGCATTTACATTCATTTGAAGTGTAGACAAGGAATACATAACACTTCGCAAATCATATTATATCTTACCATGAAACATAGAAATGAGATGCGATATCGCGTTTTAAGAAGCATTTGAACTCTATTGCTACGATACGTAGACATCTGCAAACGCTATTTCCTTGCAAGGAAGTGTCGCATTTACATTCATTTGAATCGTAGACAAGGAATACATAACTCTTCGCAAATCATGTTATATCTTACCATGAAACATAGAAATGAGATGCGATATCGCGTTTTAAGAATCATGTGAACTCTATTGCTACGAGACGTAGACATCTGCAATCGCTATTTCCTTGCAAGGAAGTGTCGCATTTACATTCATTTGAAGTGTAGACGAGGAATACATAACACTTCGCAAATCATATTATATCTTACCATGAAACATAGAATTGACATGCGATATCGCGTTTTAAGAAGCATTAGAACTCTATTGCTACGATACCTAGACATCTGCAGACGCTATTTCCTAGCAAGGAAGTGTCGCATTTACATTCATTTGAAGTGTAGACGAGGAATGCATAACACATCGCAATGAATATTATATCTTATCAGGAAACATAGATATGAGATGCAATAACTCGTTTTAAGAAGCATTTGAACTCTATTGCTTCGATACGTAGACATCTGCAAACGCTATTTCCTAGCAAGGAAGTGCGCATTTACATTTAGTTGATGTGTAGACGGGGAATACATAACACTTCGCAAATCATATTATATCTTACCATGAAACATAGAAATGAGATACGATATCGCGTTTTAAGAAGCATTTGAACACTATTGCTACGATAGGTAGACATTTGCAAACGCTATTTCCTAGCAAAGAAGTCTCGCATTTACATTCATTTGAAGTATAGGCGAGGAATACATAACACTTCGCAAATAATATTACATCTTACCATGAAACATAGAAATGAGATGCGATATCGCGTTTTAAGAAGCATTAGAACTCTATTGCTACGATACGTAGACTTCTGCAAACGCTATTTCCTAGCAAGGAAGTGTCGCATTTACATTCATTTGAAGTGTAGACGTGGAATCAATAACACTTCGCAAATCATATTATATCTTACCATGAAACAGAGAAATGAGGTGCGACATCGCGTTCTAAGAAGCATTAGAACACTACTGCTACGATAGGTAGACATTTGCAAACGCTATTTCCTTGCAAGGAAGTGTCGCATTTACATTCATTTGAAGTGTAGACGAGGAACACATAACACTCCGCAAATCATATTATATCTTACCATGAAACATAGAAATGAGATGCGATATCGCGTTTTAAGAATCATAAGAACTCTATTGCTACGATACGTAGACATCTGCAAATGCTATTTCCTTGCAAGGAAGTGCGCATTTACATTTAGTTGATGTGTAGACGAGGAATACATAACACTTCGCAAATCATATTATATCTTACCATGAAACATAGAAATGAGATGCGATATCGCGTTTTAAGAAGCATTTGAACTCTATTGCTACGATACGTAGACATCTGCAAACGCTATTTCCTTGCAAGGAAGTGTCGCATTTACATTCATTTGAATCGTAGACAAGGAATACATAACACTTCGCAAATCATGTTATATCTTACTATGAAACATAGAAATGAGATGCGATATCGCGTTTTAAGAATCATGTGAACTCTATTGCTACGAGACGTAGACATCTGCAATCGCTATTTCCTTGCAAGGAAGTGTCGCATTTACATTCATTTGAAGTGTAGACCAGGAATACATAACACTTCGCAAATCATATTATATCTTACCATGAAACATAGAATTGACATGCGATATCGCGTTTTAAGAAGCATTAGAACTCTATTGCTACGATACCTAGACATCTGCAGACGCTATTTCCTAGCAAGGAAGTGTCGCATTTACATTCATTTGAAGTGTAGACGAGGAATACATGATACTTCGCAAATCATATTATATCTTACCATGAAACATAGAAATGAGATGCGATATCGCGTTTTAAGAATCATAAGAACTCTATTGCTACGATACCTAGACATCTGCAAACGCTATTTCCTCGCAAGGAAGTGTCGCATTTACATTCATTTGAATCGTAGACGAGGAATGCATAACACATCGCAATGAATATTATATCTTATCAGGAAACATAGATATGAGATGCAATATCTCGTTTTAAGAAGCATTTGAACTCTATTGCTTCGATACGTAGACATCTGCAAACGCTATTTCCTAGCAAGGAAGTGCGCATTTACATTTAGTTGATGTGTAGACGGGGAATACATAACACTTCGCAAATCATATTATATCTTACCATGAACATAGAAATGAGATACGATATCGCGTTTTAAGAAGCATTTGAACACTATTGCTACGATAGGTAGACATCTGCAAACGCTATTTCCTTGCAAGGAAGTGCGCATTTACATTTAGTTGATGTGTAGACGAGGAATGGATAACACTTCGCAAATCATATTATATCTTACAATGAAACATAGAAATGAGATGCGATTTCGCGTTTTAAGAAGCATTAGAACACTATTGCTACGATAGGTAGACATTTGCAAACGCTATTTCCTTGCAAGGAAGTGTCGCATTTACATTCATTTGAATCGTAGACAAGGAATACATAACACTTCGCAAATCATGTTATATCTTACCATGAAACATAGAAATGAGATGCGATATCGCGTTTTAAGAATCATAAGAACTCTATTGCTACGATACGTAGACATCTGCAAACGCTATTTCCTTGCAAGGAAGTGCGCATTTACATTTAGTTGATGTGTAGACGAGGAATACATAACACTTCGCAAATCATATTATATCTTACCATGAAACATAGAAATGAGATACGATATCGCGTTTTAAGAAGCATTAGAGCACTATTGCTACGATAGGTAGACATCTGCAAACGCTATTTCCTAGCGAGGAAGTATCGCATTCACATTCATTTGAAGTGTAGACAAGGAATACATGACACTTCGCAAATCATATTATATCTTACCATGAAACATAGAAATGAGATGCGATATCGCGTTTTAAGAAGCATTAGAACTCTATTGCTACGATACCTAGACATCTGCAGACGCTATTTCCTAGCAAGGAAGTATCGCATTTACATTCATTTGTAGTGTAGACGAGGAATACATGACACTTCGCAAATCATGTTATATCTTACCATGAAACGTAGAAATGAGATGCGATATCGCGTTTTAAGAATCATAAGAACTCTATTGCTACGATACGTAGACATCTGCAAACGCTATTTCCTTGCAAGGAAGTGTCGCATTTACATTCATTTGAATCGTAGGCGAGGAATGCACAACACTTCGCAATGAATATTATATCTTATCATGAAATATAGATATGAGATGCAATATCTCGTTTTAAGGAGCATTTGAACTCTATTGCTTCGATACCTAGACATCTGCAGACGCTATTTCCTAGCAAGGAAGTGTCGCATTTACATTCATTTGAAGTGTAGACGAGGACTACATGATACTTCGCAAATCATATTATATATTACCATGAAACATAGAAATGAGATGCGATATCGCGTTTTAAGAATCATAAGAACTCTATTGCTACGATACGTAGACATCTGCAAACGCTATTTCCTTGCAAGGAAGTGTCGCATTTACATTCATTTGAAGTGTAGACGAGGAATACATAACACTTCGCAAATCATATTATATCTTACCATGAAACATAGAAATGAGATGCGATATCGCGTTTTAAGAATCATAAGAACTCTATTGCTACGATACCTAGACATCTGCAAACGCTATTTCCTCGCAATGAAGTGTCGCATTTACATTCATTTGAAACGTAGACGAGGAATGCATAACACATCGCAATGAATATTATATCTTATCAGGAAACATAAATATGAGATGCAATATCTCGTTTTAAGAAGCATTTGAACTCTATTGCTTCGATACGTAGACATCTGCAAACGCTATTTCCTAGCAAGGAAGTGCGCATTTACATTTAGTTGATGTGTAGACGAGGAATACATAACACTTCGCAAATCATATTATATCTGACCATGAAACATAGAAATGAGATACGATATCGCGTTTTAAGAAGCATTTGAACACTATTGCTACGATAGGTAGACATTTGCAAACGCTATTTCCTAGCAAAGAAGTCTCGCATTTACATTCATTTGAAGTATAGGCGAGGAATACATAACACTTCGCAAATAATATTACATCTTACCATGAAACATAGAAATGAGATGCGATATCGCGTTTTAAGAATCATAAGAACTCTATTGCTACGATACGTTGACAACTGCAAACGCTATTTCCTTGCAAGGAAGTGCGCATTTACATTTAGTTGATGTGTAGACGAGGAATACATAACACTTCGCAAATCATATTATATCTTACCATGAAACATAGAAATGAGATGCGATATCGCGTTTTAAGAATCATAAGAACTCTATTGCTACGATACCTTGACATCTGCAAACGCTATTTCCTTGCAAGGAAGTGCGCATTTACATTTAGTTGATGTGTAGACGAGGAATACATAACACTTCGCAAATCATATTATATCTTACCATGAAACATAGAAATGTGATGCGATATCGCGTTTTAAGAATCATAGGAACTCTATTGCTACGATACGTAGACATCTGCAAACGCTATTTCCTTGCAAAGAAGTGTCGCATTTACATTCATTTGAGGTGTAGACGAGGAATACATAACACTTCGCAAATCACATTATATCTTACCATGAAACATAGAAATGAGATGCGATATCGCGTTTTAAGAATCATAAGAACTCTATTGCTACGAGACGTAGACATCTGCAATCGCTATTTCCTTGCAAGGAAGGGTCGCATTTACATTCATTTGAAGTGTAGACAAGGAATACATGACACTTCGCAAATCATATTACATCTTACCATGAAACATAGAAATGAGATTCGACATCGCGTTTTAGAAGCATTAGATAGCTATTGCTACAATACGTAGACATCTGCAAACGCTATTTCCGAGCGAGGAAGTATCGCATTCACATTCATATGAAGTGTAGACAAGGAATACATAACACTTCGCAAATCATGTTATATCTTACCATGAAACATAGAAATGAGATGCGATATCGCGTTTTAAGAATCATAAGAACTCTATTGCTACGATACGTTGACATCTGCAAACGCTATTTCCTTGCAAGGAAGTGCGCATTTACATTTAGTTGATGTGTAGACGAGGAATACATAACACTTCGCAAATCATATTATATCTTACCACGAAACATAGAAATGAGATACGATATCGCGTTTTAAGAAGCATTAGAACAATATTGCTGCGATAGGTAGACATCTGCAAACGCTATATCCTAGCGAGGAAGTATCGCATTCACATTCATTTGAAGTGTAGACAAGGAATACATGACACTTCGCAAATCATATTATATCTTACGATGAAACATAGAAATGAGATTCGACATCGCGTTTTAAGAAGCATTAGAAAGCTATTGCTACAATACGTAGACATCTGCAAACGCTATTTCCTAGCGAGGAAGTATCGCATTCACATTCATTTGAAGTGTACACAAGGAATACATAACACTTCGCAAATCATGTTATATCTTACCATGAAACATAGAAATGAGATGCGATATCGCGTTTTAAGAATGATATGATCTCTATTGCTACGAGACGTAGACATCTGCAATCGCTATTTCCTTGCAAGGAAGTGTCGCATTTACATTCATTTGAAGTGTAGACGAGGAATACATGACACTTCGCAAATCATATTATATTTTACCATGAAACATAGAAATGAGATGCGATATCGCGTTTTAAGAAGCATTAGAACTCTATTGCTACGATACCTAGACATCTGCAGACGCTATTTCCTAGCAAGGAAGTGTCGCATTTACATTCATTTGAAGTGTAGACGAGGAATACATGATACTTCGCAAATCATATTATATATTACCATGAAACATAGAAATGAGATGTGATATCGCGTTTTAAGAATCATAAGAACTCTATTGCTACGATACGTAGACATCTGCAAACGCAATTTCCTTGCAAGGAAGTGTCGCATTTACATTCATTTGAATCGTAGACGAGGAATGCATAACACTTCGCAATGAATATTATATCTTACCATGAAACATAGAAATGAGATGCGATATCGCGTTTTAAGAATCATAAGAACTCTATTGCTACGAAACGTAGACATCTGCAAACGCTATTTCCTTGCAAGGAAGTGCGCATTTACATTTAGTTGATGTGTAGACGAGGAATACATAACACTTCGCAAATCATATTATATCTTACCATGAAACATAGAAATGAGATACGATATCGCGTTTTAAGGAGCATTAGAACACTATTGCTACGATAAGTAGACATTTGCAAACGCTATTTCCTAGCAAAGAAGTCTCGCATTTACATTCATTCGAAGTATAGGCGAGGAATACATAACACTTCGCAAATAATATTACATCTTACCATGAAACATAGAAATGAGATGCGATATCGCGTATTAAGAAGCATTAGAACTCTATTGCTACGATACGTAGACTTCTGCAATCGCTATTTCCTAGCAAGGAAGTGTCGCATTTACATTCATTTGAATCGTAGGCGCGGAATGCATAACACTTCGCAATGAATATTATATCTTATCATGAAACATAGATATGAGATGCAATATCTCGTTTTAAGAAGCATTTGAACTCTATTGCTTCGATACGTAGACATCTGCAAACGCTATTTCCTTGCAAGGAAGTGTCGCATTTACATTCATTTGAAGTGTAGACGAGGAATACATAACACTTCGCAAATCATATTATATCTTACCATGAAACATAGAAATGAGTTGCGATATCGCGTTTTAAGAATCATAAGGACTCTATTGCTACGATACGTTGACATCTGCAAACGCTATTTCCTTGCAAGGAAGTGCGCATTTACATTTAGTTGATGTGTAGACGAGGAATACATAACACTTCGCAAATCATATTATATCTTACCATGAAACATAGAAATGAGGTGCGACATCGCGTTCTAAGAAGCATTAGAACACTACTGCTACGATAGGTAGACATTTGCAAACCCTATTTCCTTGCAAGGAAGTGTCGCATTTACATTCATTTGAAGTGTAGACGAGGAATACATAACACTTCGCAAATCATATTATATCTTACCATGAAACATAGAAATGAGATGCGATATCGCGTTTTAAGAATCATAGGAACTCTATTGCTACGATACGTAGACATCTGCAAACGCTATTTCCTTCCAGAGAAGTGTCGCATTTACATTCATTTGACGTGTAGACGAGGAATACATAACACTTCGCAAATCATATTATATCTTTCCATGAAACATAGAAATGAGATGCGATATCGCGTTTTAAGAATCATAGGAACTCTATTGCTACGATACGTAGACATCTGCAAACGCTATTTCCTTGCAAGGAAGTGTGGCATTTACATTCATTTGAATCGTAGACAAGGAATACATAACACTTCGCAAATCATGTTATATCTTACCATGAAACATACAAATGAGATGCGATATCGCGTTTTAAGAATCATATGAACTCTATTGCTACGAGACGTAGACATCTGCAGTCGCTATTTCCTTGCAAGGAAGTGTCGCATTTACATTCATTTGAAGTATAGACGAGGAATACATAACACTTCGCAAATCATGTTATATCTTACCTTGAAACATAGAAATGAGATGCGATATCGCGTTTTAAGAAGCATCAGAACTCTATTGCTACGATACCTAGACATCAGCAAACGCTATTTCCTAGCAAAGAAGTCTCGCATTTACATTCATTTGAAGTATAGGCGAGGAATACATAACACTTCGCAATGAATATTATATCTTATTATGAAACATAGATATGAGATGCGATATCGCGTTTTATGAAGCATTAGAACACTATTGCTACGAGACGTAGATATCTGCAATCGCTATTTCCTTGCAAGGAAGTGTCGCATTTACATTCATTTGAAGTGTAGACGAGGAATACATAACACTTCGCAAATCATATTATATCTTACCATGAAACATAGAAATGAGATGCGATATCGCGTTTTGAGAAGCATTAGAACTGTATTGCTACGATACCTAGACATCTGCAGACGCTATTTCCTAGCAAGGAAGTGTCGCATTTACATTCATTTGAAGTGTAGACGAGAAATACATGATACTTCGCAAATCATGTTATATCTTACCATGGAACATAGAAATGAGATGCGATATCGCGTTTTAAGAAGCATTAGAACACTATTGCTATAATAGGTAGACATTTGCAAACGCTATTTCCTAGCAAAGAAGTGTCGCATTTACATTCATTTGAAGTGTAGACGAGGAATACGTAACACTTCGCAAATCATATTATATCTTACCATGAAACATAGAAATGAGATGCGATATCGCGTTTTAAGAATCATGAGAACTCTATTGCTACGATACGTTGACATCTGCAAACGCTATTTCCTTGCAAGGAAGTGCGCATTTACATTTAGTTGATGTGTAGACGAGGAATACATAACACTTCGCAAATCATATTATATCTTACCATGAAACATAGAAATGAGATGCGATATCGCGTTTTAAGAAGCATTAGAACACTACTGCTACGATAGGTAGACATTTGCAAACGCTATTTCCTAGCAAAGAAGTCTCGCATTTACATTCATTTGAAGCATAGGCGAGGAATACATAACACTTCGCAAATAATACTGCATCTCACCATGAAACATAGAAATGAGATGCGATATCGCGTTTTAAGAAGCATTAGAACTCTATTTCTACGATACGTAGACTTCTGCAATCGCTATTTCCTAGCAAGGAAGTGTCGCATTTACATTCATTTGAAGTGTAGACGAGGAACACATGATACTTCGCAAATCATATTATATCTTACCATGAAACATAGAAATGTGATGCGATATCGCGTTTTAAGAACCATAAGAACTCTATTGCTACGATACGTTGACATCTGCAAACGCTATTTCCTTGCAAGGAAGTGCGCATTTACATTTATTTGATGTGTAGACGTGGAATGCATAACACATCGCAATGAATATTATATCTTATCAGGAAACATAGATATGAGATGCAATATCTCGTTTTAAGAAGCATTTGAACTCTATTGCTTCGATACGTAGACATCTGCAAACGCTATTTCCTAGCAAGGAAGTGTCGCATTTACATTCATTTGAAGTGTAGACGTGGAATACATAACACTTCGCAAATCATATTATATCTTACCATGAAACATAGAAATGAGATGCGATATCGCGTTTTAAGAACCATAAGAACTCTATTGCTACGATACGTTGACATCTGCAAACGCTATTTCCTTGCAAGGAAGTGCGCATTTACATTTAGTTGATGTGTAGACGAGGAATACATAACACTTCGCAAATCATATTATATCTTACCATGAAACATAGAAATGAGATACGATATCGCGTTTTAAGAAGTATTAGAACACTATTGCTACGATAGGTAGACATTTGCAAACGCTATTTCCTAGCAAAGAAGTCTCGCATTTACATTCATTCGAAGTATAGGCGAGGAATACATAACACTTCGCAAATAATATTACATCTTACCATGAAACATAGAAATGAGATGCGATATCGCGTTTTAAGAAGCATTAGAACTCTATTGCTACGATACGTAGACTTCTGCAATCGCTATTTCCTAGCAAGGAAGTGTCGCATTTACATTCATTTGAATCGTAGGCGAGGAATGCATAACACTTCGCAATGAATATTATATCTTATCATGAAACATAGATATGAGATGCAATATCTCGTTTTAAGAAGCATTTGAACTCTATTGCTTCGATACGTAGACATCTGCAAACGCTATTTCCTTGCAAGGAAGTGTCGCATTTACATTCATTTGAAGTGTAGACGAGGAATACATAACACTTCGCAAATCATATTATATCTTACCATGAAACACAGAAATGTGATGCGACATCGCGTTCTAAGAAGCATTAGAACACTACTGCTACCATAGGTAGACATTTGCTAACGCTATTTCCTTGCAAGGAAGTGTCGCATTTACATTCATTTGAAGTGTAGACGAGGAATACATAACACTTCGCAAATCATATTATATCTTACCATGAAACATAGAAATGAGACGCGATATCGCGCTTTAAGAATCATAAGAACTCTATTGCTACGATTCGTTGACATCTACAAACGCCATTTCCTTGCAAGGAAGTGCGCATTTACACTTAGTTGATGTGTAGACGAGGAATACATAACACTTCGCAAATCATATTATATCCTACCATGAAACATAGAAATGAGATACGATATCGCGTTTTAAGAAGCATTAGAACACTATTGCTACGATAGGTAGACATTTGCAAACGCTATTTCCTAGCAAAGAAGTCTCGCATTTACATTCATTCGAAGTATAGGCGAGGAATACATAACACTTCGCAAATAATATTACATCTTACCATGAAACATAGAAATGAGATGCGATATCGCGTTTTAAGAAGCATTAGAACTCTATTGCTACGATACGTAGACTTCTGCAACCGCTATTTCCTAGCAAGGAAGTGTCGCATTTACATTCATTTGAATCGTAGGCGAGGAATGCATAACACTTCGCAATGAATATTATATCTTATCATGAAACATAGATATGAGATGCAATATCTCGTTTTAAGAAGCATTTGAACTCTATTGCTTCGATACGTAGACATCTGCAAACGCTATTTCCTTGCAAGGAAGTGTCGCATTTACATTCATTTGAAGTGTAGACGAGGAATACATAACACTTCGCAAATCATATTATATCTTCCCATGAAACACAGAAATGTGATGCGACATCGCGTTCTAAGAAGCATTAGAACACTACTGCTACGATAGGTAGACATTTGCAAACGCTATTTCCTTGCAAGGAAGTGTCGCATTTACATTCATTTGAAGTGTAGACGAGGAATACATAACACTTCGCAAATCATGTTATATCTTACCATGAAACATAGAAATGAGATGCGATATCGCGTTTTAAGAATCATATGAACTCTATTGCTGCGAGACGTAGACATCTGCAATCGCTATTTCCTTGCAAGGAAGAGTCGCATTTACATTCATTTGAAGTATAGACGAGGAATACATAACACTTCGCAAATCATATTATATCTTACCATGAAACATAGAATTGAGATGCGATATCGCGTTTTAAGAAGCATTAGAACACTATTGCTACGATACCTAGACATCTGCAGACGCTATTTCCTAGCAAGGAAGTGTCGCATTTACATTCATTTGAAGTGTAGACGCGGAACACATGATACTTCGCAAATCATATTATATCTTACCATGAAACATAGAAATGAGATGCGATATCGCGTTTTAGGAATCATAAGAACTCTATTGCTACGATACCTAGACATCTGCAAACGCTATTTCCTTGCAAAGAAGTGTCGCATTTACATTCATTTGAATCGTAGACGAGGAATGCATAACACATCGCAATGAATATTATATCTTATCAGGAAACATAGATATGAGATGCAATATCTCGTTTTAAGAAGCATTTGAACTCTATTGCTTCGATACGTAGACATCTGCAAACGCTATTTCCTAGCAAGGAAGTGTCGCATTTACATTCATTTGAAGTGTAGACGAGGAATACATAACACTTCGCAAATCATATTATATCTTACCATGAAACATAGAAATGAGATGCGATATCGCTTTTTAAGAATCATAAGAACTCTATTGCTACGATACGTTGACATCTGCAAACGCTATTTCCTTGCAAGGAAGTGCGCATTTACATTTAGTTGATGTGTAGACGAGGAATACATAACACTTCGCAAATCATATTATATCTTACCATGAAACATAGAAATGAGATACGATATCGCGTTTTAAGAAGCATTAGAACACTATTGCTACGATAGGTAGACATTTGCAAACGCTATTTCCTAGCAAAGAAGTCTCGCATTTACATTCATTTGAAGTATAGGCGAGGAATACATAACACTTCGCAAATAATATCACATCTTGCCATGAAACATAGAAATGAGATGCGATATCGCGTTTTAAGAAGCATTAGAACCCTATTGCTACGATACGTAGACATCTGCAAACGCTATTTCCTAGCAAGGAAGTGTCGCATTTACATTCATTTGAAGTGTAGGCGAGGAATACATGACACTTCGCAAATCATATTGTATCTCACCATGAAACATAGAAATGAGATTCGATATCGCGTTTTAAGAAGCATTAGAAAGCTATTGCTACGATACGTAGACATCTGCAAACGCTATTTCCTAGCGAGGAAGTATCGCATTCACATTCATTTGTAGTGTAGACAAGGAATACATAACACTTCGCAAATCATGTTATATCTTACCATGAAACATAGAAATGAGATGCGATATCGCGTTTTAAGAATCATATGAGCTCTATTGCTACGAGACGTAGACATCTGCAATCGCTATTTCCTTGCAAGGAAGTGTCGCATTTACATTCATTTGAAGTGTAGACGAGGAATACATAACACTTCGCAAATCATATTATATTTTACCATGAAACATAGAAATGAGATGCGATATCGCGTTTTAAGAAGCATTAGAACTCTATTGCTACGATACCTAGACATCTGCAGACGCTATTTCCTAGCAAGGAAGTGTCGCATTTACATTCATTTGAAGTGTAGACGAGGAGTACATAACACTTCGCAAATCATATTATATCTTACCATGAAACATAGAAATGAGATGCGATATCGCGTTTTAAGAAGCATTAGAACTCTATTGCTACGATACGTAGACATCTGCAAACGCTATTTCCTTGCAAGGAAGTGTCGCATTTACATTCATTTGAAGTGTAGACGAGGAATACATGACACTTCGCAAAACATATTATATCTTACCATGAAACATAGAATTGAGATGCGATTTCGCGTTTTAAGAAGCATTAGAACACTATTGCTACGATACCTAGACATCTGCAGACGCTAT
This sequence comes from Xylocopa sonorina, assembly GCF_050948175.1. Classification (NCBI taxonomy): domain Eukaryota; kingdom Metazoa; phylum Arthropoda; class Insecta; order Hymenoptera; family Apidae; genus Xylocopa; species Xylocopa sonorina. The sequence goes on along the minus strand of NW_027490190.1, from coordinate 145,439 downwards.
TTCCTAGCAAGGAAGTGTCGCATTTACATTCATTTGAAGTGTAGACGCGGAACACATGATACTTCGCAAATCATATTATATCTTACCATGAAACATAGAAATGAGATGCGATATCGCGTTTTAAGAATCATAAGAACTCTATTGCTACGATACCTAGACATCTGCAAACGCTATTTCCTCGCAAAGAAGTGTCGCATTTACATTCATTTGAATCGTAGACGAGGAATGCATAACACATCGCAATGAATATTATATCTTATCAGGAAACATAGATATGAGATGCAATATCTCGTTTTAAGAAGCATTTGAACTCTATTGCTTCGATACGTAGACATCTGCAAACGCTATTTCCTAGCAAGGAAGTGTCGCATTTACATTCTTTTGAATCGTTGACGAGGAATGCATAACACTTCGCAATGAATATGATATCTTATCATGAAACATAGATATGAGATGCAATATCTCGTTTTAGGAAGCATTTGAACACTATTGCTACGATAGGTAGACATTTGCAAACGCTATTTCCTAGCAAAGAAGTCTCGCATTTACATTCATTTGAAGTGTAGACGAGGAATACATAACACTTCGCAAATCATATTATATCTTACTATGAAACATAGAAATGAGATGCGATATCGCGTTTTAGGAAGCATAAGAACTCTATTGCTACGATACGTAGACATCTGCAAACGCTATTTCCTTGCAAGGAAGTGTCGCATTTACATTCATTTGAATCGTAGACGAGGAATGCATAACACTTCGCAATGAATATTACATCTTATCATGAAATATAGAATTGAGATGCGATATCTTGTTTTAAGAAGCATTTGAACGCTATTGCTTCGATACGTAGACATCTGCAAACGCTATTTCCTAGCAAGGAAGTGTCGCATTTACATCCATTTGAATCGTTGACGAGGAATGCATAACACTTCGCAATGAATATTATATCTTATCATGAAACATAGATATGAGATGCAATATCTCGTTTTAGGAAGCATTTGAACACTATTGCTACGATAGGTAGACATTTGCAAACGCTATTTCCTAGCAAAGAAGTCTCGCATTTACATTCATTTGAAGTGTAGACGAGGAATACATAACACTTCGCAAATCATATTATATCTTACTATGAAACATAGAAATGAGATGCGACATCGCGTTTTAGGAAGCATAAGAACTCTATTGCTACGATACGTAGACATCTGCAAACGCTATTTCCTTGCAAGGAAGTGTCGCATTTACATTCATTTGAATCGTAGACGAGGAATGCATAACACTTCTCAATGAATATTACATCTTATCATGAAATATAGAATTGAGATGCGATATCTTGTTTTAAGAAGCATTTGAACGCTATTGCTTCGATACGTAGACATCTGCAAACGCTATTTCCTAGCAAGGAAGTGTCGCATTTACATCCATTTGAATCGTTGACGAGGAATGCATAACACTTCGCAATGAATATTATATCTTATCATGAAACATAGATATGAGATGCAATATCTCGTTTTAGGAAGCATTTGAACACTATTGCTACGATAGGTAGACATTTGCAAACGCTATTTCCTAGCAAAGAAGTCTCGCATTTACATTCATTTGAAGTATAGGCGAGGAATACATAACACTTCGCAAATAATATTACATCTTACCTTGAAACATAGAAATGAGATGCGATATCGCGTTTTAAGAAGCATTAGAACTCTATTGCTACGATACCTAGATATCTGCAGACGCTATTTCCTAGCAAGGAAGTGTCGCATTCACATTCATTTGAAGTGTTGACAAGGAATACATAACACTTCGCAAATCATGTTATATCTTATCATGAAACATAGAATTGAGATGCGATATCGCGTTTTAAGAACATATGAACTCTATTGCTACGAGACGTAGACATCTGCAATCGCTATTTCCTTGCAAGGAAGTGTCGCATTTACATTCATTTGAAACGTAGAAGAGGAATGCATAACACTTCGCAATGAATATTATATCTTATCAAGAAACATAGATATGAGATGCAATATCTCGTTTTAAGAAGCATTTGAACTCTATTGCTTCGATACGTAGACATCTGGAAACGCTATTTCCTAGCAAGGTAGTGTCGCATTTACATTCATTTGAATCGTAGACGAGGAATGCATAACACTTCGCAAAGAATATAATATCTTATCATGAGACATAGATAAGAGATGCAATATCCCTTTTTTAAGAAGCATTTGAACTCTATTGCTTCGATACGTAGACATCTGCAAACGCTATTTCCTAGCAAGGAAGTGTCGCATTTACATTGATTTGAAGTGTAGGCGAGGATTACATAACACTTCGCAATGAATATTACATCTTATCATGAAACATAGAAATGAGATGCGATATCTTGTTTTAAGATGCATTTGAACTCTATTGCTTCGATACGTAGACATCTGGAAACGCTATTTCCTTGCAAGGTAGTGTCGCATTTACATTCACTTGAATCGTAGACGAGCAATGCATAACACTTCGCAAAGAATATAATATCTTATCATGAGACATAGATAAGAGATGCAATATCTCGTTTTAAGAAGCATTTCAACTCTATTGCTTCGATACGTAGACATCTGCAAACGCTATTTCCTAGCAACGAAGTGTCGCATTTACATTCATTTGATGTGTAGACGAGGACTACATAACACTTCGCAAATCATATTATATATTACCACGAAACATAGAAATGAGATGCGATATCGCGTTTTAAGAGCCATTAGAACACTATTGCTACGATACCTATACATCTGCAGACGCTATTTCCTAGCAAGGTAGTGTCGCATTTACATTCATTTGAAGTGTAGACGAGGAATACATAACACTTCGCAAATCATATTATATCTTACCATGAAACATAGAAATGAGATGCGATATCGCGTTTTAGGAATCATATGAACTCTATTGCTTCGATACGTAGACATCTGCAATCGCTATTTCCTTGCAAGGAAGTGTCGCATTTACATTCATTTGAAGTGTAGACGAGGAATACATAACACTTCGCAAATCATATTATATCTTACCATGAAACATAGAAATGAGATGCGATATCGCGTTTTAAGTAGCATTAGAACTCTATTGCTACGATACTAGACATCTGCAAACGCTATTTCCTTGCAAGGTAGTATCGCATTTACATTCATTTGAAGTGTAGACGTGGAATACATGACACTTCGCAAATCATATTATATCTTACCATGAAACATAGAAATGAGATGCGATATCGCGTTTTAAGAAGCATTAGAATTCTATTGCTACGATACGTAGACATCTGCAAACGCTATTTTCTAGCGAGGAAGTGTAGCATTCACATTCATTTGAAATATAGACGAGGAATACATAATACGTCGCGAATCATATTATATCTTACCATGAAACATAGAAATGAGATGCGATATCGCGTTTTAAGAAGCATTAGAACTCTATTGCTACGATACCTAGACATCAGCAAACACTGTTTCCTTGCAAGGAAGTGTCGCATTTACATTCATTTGAATCGTAGACGAGGAATGCATAACACTTCGCAATGAATATTATATCTTATCAGGAAACATAGATATGAGATGCAATATCTCGTTTTAAGAATCATATGAACTCTATTGCTACGAGACGTAGACATCTGCAATCGCTATTTCCTTGCAAGGAAGTGTCGCATTTACATTCATTTGAAGTGTAGACAAGGAATACATAACACTTCGCAAATCATATTATATCTTACCATGAAACATAGAAATGAGATGCGATATCGCGTTTTAAGAAGCATTTGAACTCTATTGCTACGATACGTAGACATCTGCAAACGCTATTTCCTTGCAAGGAAGTGTCGCATTTACATTCATTTGAATCGTAGACAAGGAATACATAACTCTTCGCAAATCATGTTATATCTTACCATGAAACATAGAAATGAGATGCGATATCGCGTTTTAAGAATCATGTGAACTCTATTGCTACGAGACGTAGACATCTGCAATCGCTATTTCCTTGCAAGGAAGTGTCGCATTTACATTCATTTGAAGTGTAGACGAGGAATACATAACACTTCGCAAATCATATTATATCTTACCATGAAACATAGAATTGACATGCGATATCGCGTTTTAAGAAGCATTAGAACTCTATTGCTACGATACCTAGACATCTGCAGACGCTATTTCCTAGCAAGGAAGTGTCGCATTTACATTCATTTGAAGTGTAGACGAGGAATGCATAACACATCGCAATGAATATTATATCTTATCAGGAAACATAGATATGAAATGCAATAACTCGTTTTAAGAAGCATTTGAACTCTATTGCTTCGATACGTAGACATCTGCAAACGCTATTTCCTAGCAAGGAAGTGCGCATTTACATTTAGTTGATGTGTAGACGGGGAATACATAACACTTCGCAAATCATATTATATCTTACCATGAAACATAGAAATGAGATACGATATCGCGTTTTAAGAAGCATTTGAACACTATTGCTACGATAGGTAGACATTTGCAAACGCTATTTCCTAGCAAAGAAGTCTCGCATTTACATTCATTTGAAGTATAGGCGAGGAATACATAACACTTCGCAAATAATATTACATCTTACCATGAAACATAGAAATGAGATGCGATATCGCGTTTTAAGAAGCATTAGAACTCTATTGCTACGATACGTAGACTTCTGCAAACGCTATTTCCTAGCAAGGTAGTGTCGCATTTACATTCATTTGAAGTGTAGACGAGGAATACATAACACTTCGCAAATCATATTATATCTTACCATGAAACATAGAAATGAGATGCGATATCGCGTTTTAGGAATCATATGAACTCTATTGCTTCGATACGTAGACATCTGCAATCGCTATTTCCTTGCAAGGAAGTGTCGCATTTACATTCATTTGAAGTGTAGACGAGGAATACATAACACTTCGCAAATCGTATCATATCTTACCATGAAACATAGAAATGGGATGCGATATCGCGTTTTAAGTAGCATTAGAACTCTATTGCTACGATACCTAGACATCTGCAAACGCTATTTCCTTGCAAGGTAGTATCGCATTTACATTCATTTGAAGTGTAGACGTGAAATACATGACACTTCGCAAATCATATTATATCTTACCATGAAACATAGAAATGAGATTCGATATCGCGTTTTAAGAAGCATTAGAATTCTATTGCTACGATACGTAGACATCTGCAAACGCTATTTCCTAGCGAGGAAGTGTCGCATTCACATTCATTTGAAGTATAGACGAGGAATACATAATACGTCGCGAATCATATTATATCTTACCATGAAACATAGAAATGAGGTGCGATATCGCGTTTTAAGAATCATAGGAACTCTATTGCTACGATACGTAGACATCTGCAAAAACAATTTCCTTACAAGGAAGTGTCGCATTTACATTGATTTGAATCGTAGACGAGGAATGCATAACACTTCGCAATGAATATTATATCTTATCATGAAACATAGAAATGAGATGCGATATCGCGTTTTAAGAAGCATTAGAACCCTATTGCTACGATACGTAGACATCTGCAAACGCTATTTCCTAGCAAGGAAGTGTCGCATTTACATTCATTTGAAGTGTAGGCGAGGAATACATGACACTTCGCAAATCATATTGTATCTCACCATGAAACATAGAAATGAGATTCGATATCGCGTTTTAAGAAGCATTAGAAAGCTATTGCTACGATACGTAGACATCTGCAAACGCTATTTCCTAGCGAGGAAGTATCGCATTCACATTCATTTGTAGTGTAGACAAGGAATACATAACACTTCGCAAATCATGTTATATCTTACCATGAAACATAGAAATGAGATGCGATGTCGCGTTTTAAGAATCATATGAGCTCTATTGCTACGAGACGTAGACATCTGCAATCGCTATTTCCTTGCAAGGAAGTGTCGCATTTACATTCATTTGAAGTGTAGACGAGGAATACATAACACTTCGCAAATCATATTATATTTTACCATGAGACATAGAAATGAGATGCGATATCGCGTTTTAAGAAGCATTAGAACTCTATTGCTACGATACCTAGACATCTGCAGACGCTATTTCCTAGCAAGGAAGTGTCGCATTTACATTCATTTGAAGTGTAGACGAGAAATACATGAAACTTCGAAAATCATATTATATCTTACCATGAAACGTAGAAATGAGATGCGATATCGCGTTTTAAGAATCATAAGAACTCTATTGCTACGATACATTGACATCTGCAAACGCTATTTCCTTGCAAGGAAGTGCGCATTTACATTTAGTTGATGTGTAGACGAGGAGTACATAACACTTCGCAAATCATATTATATCTTACCATGAAACATAGAAATGAGATGCGATATCGCGTTTTAAGAAGCATTAGAACTCTATTGCTACGATACGTAGACATCTGCAAACGCTATTTCCTTGCAAGGAAGTGTCGCATTTACATTCATTTGAAGTGTAGACGAGGAATACATGACACTTCGCAAAACATATTATATCTTACCATGAAACATAGAATTGAGATGCGATTTCGCGTTTTAAGAAGCATTAGAACACTATTGCTACGATACCTAGACATCTGCAGACGCTATTTCCTAGCAAGGAAGTGTCGCATTTACATTCATTTGAAGTGTAGACGCGGAACACATGACACTTCGCAAATCATATTATATCTTACCATGAAACATAGAAATGAGATGCGATATCGCGTTTTAAGAATCATAAGAACTCTATTGCTACGATACCTAGACATCTGCAAACGCTATTTCCTCGCAAAGAAGTGTCGCATTTACATTCATTTGAATCGTAGACGAGGAATGCATAACACATCGCAATGAATATTATATCTTATCAGGAAACATAGATATGAGATGCAATATCTCGTTTTAAGAAGCATTTGAACTCTATTGCTTCGATACGTAGACATCTGCAAACGCTATTTCCTAGCAAGGAAGTGTCGCATTTACATTCTTTTGAATCGTTGACGAGGAATGCATAACACTTCGCAATGAATATGATATCTTATCATGAAACATAGATATGAGATGCAATATCTCGTTTTAGGAAGCATTTGAACACTATTGCTACGATAGGTAGACATTTGCAAACGCTATTTCCTAGCAAAGAAGTCTCGCATTTACATTCATTTGAAGTATAGGCGAGGAATACATAACACTTCGCAAATAATATTACATCTTACCTTGAAACATAGAAATGAGATGCGATATCGCGTTTTAAGAAGCATTAGAACTCTATTGCTACGATACCTAGATATCTGCAGACGCTATTTCCTAGCAAGGAAGTGTCGCATTCACATTCATTTGAAGTGTTGACAAGGAATACATAACACTTCGCAAATCATGTTATATCTTATCATGAAACATAGAATTGAGATGCGATATCGCGTTTTAAGAACATATGAACTCTATTGCTACGAGACGTAGACATCTATAATCGCTATTTCCTTGCAAGGAAGTGTCGCATTTACATTCATTTGAAACGTAGAAGAGGAATGCATAACACTTCGCAATGAATATTATATCTTATCAAGAAACATAGATATGAGATGCAATATCTCGTTTTAAGAAGCATTTGAACTCTATTGCTTCGATACGTAGACATCTGGAAACGCTATTTCCTAGCAAGGTAGTGTCGCATTTACATTCATTTGAATCGTAGACGAGGAATGCATAACACTTCGCAAAGAATATAATATCTTATCATGAGACATAGATAAGAGATGCAATATCTCTTTTTTAAGAAGCATTTGAACTCTATTGCTTCGATACGTAGACATCTGCAAACGCTATTTCCTAGCAAGGAAGTGTCGCATTTACATTGATTTGAAGTGTAGGCGAGGATTACATAACACTTCGCAATGAATATTACATCTTATCATGAAACATAGAAATGAGATGCGATATCTTGTTTTAAGATGCATTTGAACTCTATTGCTTCGATACGTAGACATCTGGAAACGCTATTTCCTTGCAAGGTAGTGTCGCATTTACATTCACTTGAATCGTAGACGAGCAATGCATAACACTTCGCAAAGAATATAATATCTTATCATGAGACATAGATAAGAGATGCAATATCTCGTTTTAAGAAGCATTTCAACTCTATTGCTTCGATACGTAGACATCTGCAAACGCTATTTCCTAGCAACGAAGTGTCGCATTTACATTCATTTGATGTGTAGACGAGGACTACATAACACTTCGCAAATCATATTATATATTACCATGAAACATAGAAATGAGATGCGATATCGCGTTTTAAGAGCCATTAGAACACTATTGCTACGATACCTATACATCTGCAGACGCTATTTCCTAGCAAGGTAGTGTCGCATTTACATTCATTTGAAGTGTAGACGAGGAATACATAACACTTCGCAAATCATATTATATCTTACCATGAAACATAGAAATGAGATGCGATATCGCGTTTTAAGTAGCATTAGAACTCTATTGCTACGATACTAGACATCTGCAAACGCTATTTCCTTGCAAGGTAGTATCGCATTTACATTCATTTGAAGTGTAGACGTGGAATACATGACACTTCGCAAATCATATTATATCTTACCATGAAACATAGAAATGAGATGCGATATCGCGTTTTAAGAAGCATTAGAATTCTATTGCTACGATACGTAGACATCTGCAAACGCTATTTTCTAGCGAGGAAGTGTAGCATTCACATTCATTTGAAGTATAGACGAGGAATACATAATACGTCGCGAATCATATTATATCTTACCATGAAACATAGAAATGAGATGCGATATCGCGTTTTAAGAATCATAAGAACTCTATTGCTACGATACGTAGACATCTGCAAACGCTATTTCCTTGCAAGGAAGTGTCGCATTTACATTCATTTGAATCGTAGACGAGGAATGCATAACACTTTGCAATGAATATTATATCTTATCAGGAAACATAGATATGAGAAGCAATATCTCGTTTTAAGAATCATATGAACTCCATTGCTACGATACGTAGACATCTGCAGACGCTATTTCGTAGCAAGGAAGTGTCGCATTTACATTCATTTGAAGTGTAGACGAGGAATACGTGATACTTCGCAAATCATATTATATCTTACCATGAAACATAGAGATGAGATGCGATATCGCGTTTTAAGAATCATAAGAACTATATTGCTACCATACCTAGACATCTGCAGACGCTATTTCCTAGAAAGGATGTGTCGCATTTACATTCATTTGAAGTGTAGACGAGGAATACATGATACTTCGCAAATCATATTATATCTTACCATGAAACATAGAAATGAGATGCAATATCTCGTTTTAAGAAGCATTTGAACTCTATTGCTTCGATACATAGACATCTGCAAACGCTATTTCCTAGCAAGGAAGTGTCGCATTTACATTCATTTGAAGTGTAGACGAGGAATACATAACACTTCGCAAATCATACTATATCTTACCAAGAAACATAGAAATGAGATACGATATCGCGTTTTAAGAAGGATTAGAACACTATTGCTACGGTACCTAGACATCTGCAGACGCTATTTCCTTGCAAGGAAGTGTCGCATTTACATTCATTTGAAGTGTAGGCGAGGAATACATGACACTTCGCAAATCATATTATATCTTACCATGAAACATAGAAATGAGATGCGATATCGCGTTTTAAGAAGCATTAGAACACTATTGCTACGATAGGTAGAAATTTGCAAACGCTATTTCCTTGCAAGGAAGTGTCGCATTTACATTCGTTTGCAGTGTAGACGAGGAATACATAACACATCGCAAATCATATTATATCTTACCATGAAACATGGAAATGAGTTGCGATATCGCGTTTTAAGAATCATAAGAACACTATTGCTACGGTACCTAGACATCTGCAGACGCTATTTCCTTGCAAGGAAGTGTCGCATTTACATTCATTTGAAGTGTAGACGAGGAATACATGACACTTCGCAAATCATATTATATCTTACCATGAAACATAGAAATGAGATGCGATATCGCGTTTTAAGAGCCATTAGAACACTATTGCTACGATACCTATACATCTGCAGACGCTATTTCCTAGCAAGGTAGTGTCGCATTTACATTCATTTGAAGTGTAGACGAGGAATACATAACACTTCGCAAATCATATTATATCTTACCATGAAACATAGAAATGAGATGCGATATCGCGTTTTAGGAATCATATGAACTCTATTGCTTCGATACGTAGACATCTGCAATCGCTATTTCCTTGCAAGGAAGTGTCGCATTTACATTCATTTGAAGTGTAGACGAGGAATACATAACACTTCGCAAATCGTATCATATCTTACCATGAAACATAGAAATGGGATGCGATATCGCGTTTTAAGTAGCATTAGAACTCTATTGCTACGATACCTAGACATCTGCAAACGCTATTTCCTTGCAAGGTAGTATCGCATTTACATTCATTTGAAGTGTAGACGTGAAATACATGACACTTCGCAAATCATATTATATCTTACCATGAAACATAGAAATGAGATTCGATATCGCGTTTTAAGAAGCATTAGAATTCTATTGCTACGATACGTAGACATCTGCAAACGCTATTTCCTAGCGAGGAAGTGTCGCATTCACATTCATTTGAAGTATAGACGAGGAATACATAATACGTCGCGAATCATATTATATCTTACCATGAAACATAGAAATGAGGTGCGATATCGCGTTTTAAGAATCATAGGAACTCTATTGCTACGATACGTAGACATCTGCAAAAACAATTTCCTTACAAGGAAGTGTCGCATTTACATTGATTTGAATCGTAGACGAGGAATGCATAACACTTCGCAATGAATATTATATCTTATCATGAAACATAGATATGAGATGCAATATCTCGTTTTAAGAAGCATTAGAACTCTATCCCTACGATACGTAGACATCTGCAAACGCTATTTCCTTGCAAGGAAGTGTCGCATTTACATTCATTTGAAGTGTAGACGAGGAATACATAACACTTCGCACATCATATTATATCTTACCATGAAACGTAGAAATGAGTTGCGATATCGCGTTTTAAGAATCATAAGAACTCTATTGCTGCGATACCTAGACATCTGCAGACGCTATTTCCTTGCAAGGAAGTGTCGCATTTACATTCAGTTGAAGTGTAGACGAGGAATACATGACACTTCGCAAATCATATTATATCTTACCATGAAACATAGAAATGAGATGCGATATCGCGTTTTAAGAAGCATTTGAACTCTATTGCTTCGATTCGTAGACATCTGCAAACGCTATTTCCTAGCGAGGAAGTGTCGCATTTACATTCATTTGAAGTGTAGACGAGGGATACATGACACTTCGCAAATCATATTATATCTTACCATGAAACATAGATAAGAGATGCAATATCTCTTTTTTAAGAAGCATTTGAACTCTATTGCTTCGATACGTAGACATCTGCAAACGCTATTTCTTAGCAAGGAAGTGTCGCATTTACATTGATTTGAAGTGTAGGCGAGGATTACATAACACTTCGCAATGAATATTACATCTTATCATGAAACATAGAAATGAGATGCGATATCTTGTTTTAAGAAGCATTTGAACTCTATTGCTTCGATACGTAGACATCTGCAAACGCTATTTCCTAGCAACGAAGTGTCGCATTTACATTCATTTGAATCGTAAACGAGGAATGCATAACACTTCGCAACGGATATTATATCTTATCATGAAACATAGAAATGAGATGCGATATCGCGTTTTAAGAATCATAAGAACTCTATTGCTACGATACGCAGACATCTGCAAACGCTATTTCCTTGCAAGGAAGTGTCGCATTTACATTCGTTTGCAGTGTAGACGAGGAATACATAACACTTCGCAAATCATATTATATCTTACCATGAAACATGGGAATGAGTTGCGATTTCGCGTTTTAAGTATCATAAGAACTCTATTGCTACGATACCTAGACATCTGCAGACGCTATTTCCTTGCAAGGAAGTGTCGCATTTACATTCATTTGAAGTGTAGACGAGGAATACATGACACTTCGCAAATCATATTATATCTTACCATGAAACATAGAAATGTGATGCGATATCGCGTTTTAAGAAGCATTAGAACTCTATTGCTACGATAGGTAGACATTTGCAGACGCTATTTCCTAGCGAGCAAATTTACATTCCGCATTTACATTCATTTGAAGTGTAGACGAGGAATACATGACACTTCGCAAATCATATTATATCTTACCATGAAACATAGATAAGAGATGCAATATCTCTTTTTTAAGAAGCATTTGAACTCTATTGCTTCGATACGTAGACATCTGCAAACGCTATTTCCTAGCAAGCAAGTGTCGCATTTACATTCATTTGAAGTGTAGGCGAGGAATACATAACACTTCGCAATGAATATTACATCTTATCATGAAACATAGAAATGAGATGCGATATCTTGTTTTAAGAAGCATTTGAACTCTATTGTTTCGATACGTAGACATCTGCAAACGCTATTTCCTAGCAACGAAGTGTCGCATTTACATTCATTTGAAGTGTAGACGAGGACTACATAACACTTCGCAAATCATATTATATCTTACCATGAAACATAGAAATGAGATGCGATATCGAGTTTTAAGAATCATAAGAACTCTATTGCTACGATACGTGGACACCTGCAAACGCTATTTCCTTGCAAGGAAGTGTCGCATTTACATTCACCTGAATCGTAGACGAGGAATGCATAACACTTCGCAAATCATATTATATCTTACCATGAAACATGGGAATGAGTTGCGATTTCGCGTTTTAAGTATCATAAGAACTCTATTGCTACGATACCTAGACATCTGCAGACGCTATTTCCTTGCAAGGAAGTGTCGCATTTACATTCATTTGAAGTGTAGACGAGGAATACATGACACGTCGCAAATCATATTATATCTTACCATGAAACATAGAAACGAGATGCGATATCGCGTTTTAAGAAGCATTAGAACTCTATTGCTACGATAGGTAGACATTTGCAGACGCTATTTCCTAGCGAGGAAATTTACATTCAGCATTTACATTCATTTGAAGTGTAGACGAGGAATACATGACACTTCGCAAATCATATTATATCTTACCATGAAACATAGAAATGAGATGCGATATCGCGTTTTAAGAAGCATTTGAACTCTATTGCTTCGATTCGTAGACATCTGCAAACGCTATTTCCTAGCGAGGAAGTGTCGCATTTACATTCATTTGAAGTGTAGACGAGGGATACATGACACTTCGCAAATCATATTATATCTTACCATGAAACATAGATAAGAGATGCAATATCTCTTTTTTAAGAAGCATTTGAACTCTATTGCTTCGATACGTAGACATCTGCAAACGCTATTTCTTAGCAAGGAAGTGTCGCATTTACATTGATTTGAAGTGTAGGCGAGGATTACATAACACTTCGCAATGAATATTACATCTTATCATGAAACATAGAAATTAGATGCGATATCTTGTTTTAAGAAGCATTTGAACTCTATTGCTTCGATACGTAGACATCTGCAAACGCTATTTCCTAGCAACGAAGTGTCGCATTTACATTCATTTGAAGTGTTGACGAGGACTACATAACACTTCGCAAATCATATTATATCTTACCATGAAACATAGAAATGAGATGCGATATCGCGTTTTAAGAATCATAAGAACTCTATTGCTACGATACGTAGACATCTGCAAACGCTATTTCCTTGCAAGGAAGTGTCGCATTTACACTCATTTGAATCGTAAACGAGGAATGCATAACACTTCGCAACGGATATTATATCTTATCATGAAACATAGAAATGAGATGCGATATCGCGTTTTAAGAATCATAAGAACTCTATTGCTACGATACGCAGACTTCTGCAAACGCTATTTCCTTGCAAGGAAGTGTCGCATTTACATTCTGTTTGCAGTGTAGACGAGGAATACATAACACTTCGCAAATCATATTATATCTTACCATGAAACATGGGAATGAGTTGCGATTTCGCGTTTTAAGTATCATAAGAACTCTATTGCTACGATACCTAGACATCTGCAGACGCTATTTGCTTGCAAGGAAGTGTCGCATTTACATTCATTTGAAGTGTAGACGAGGAATACATGACACTTCGCAAATCATATTATATCTTACCATGAAACATAGAAATGAGATGCGATATCGCGTTTTAAGAAGCATTAGAACTCTATTGCTACGATAGGTAGACATTTGCAGACGCTATTTCCTAGCGAGGAAATTTACATTCCGCATTTACATTCATTTGAAGTGTAGACGAGGAATACATGACACTTCGCAAATCATATTATATCTTACCATGAAACATAGATAAGAGATGCAATATCTCTTTTTTAAGAAGCATTTGAACTCTATTGCTTCGATACGTAGACATCTGCAAACGCTATTTCCTAGCAAGGAAGTGTCGCATTTACATTCATTTGAAGTGTAGGCGAGGAATACATAACACTTCGCAATGAATATTACATCTTATCATGAAACATAGAAATGAGATGCGATATCTTGTTTTAAGAAGCATTTGAACTCTATTGCTTCGATACGTAGACATCTGCAAACGCTATTTCCTAGCAACGAAGTGTCGCATTTACATTCATTTGAAGTGTAGACGAGGACTACATAACACTTCGAAAATCATATTATATCTTACCATGAAACATAGAAATGAGATGCGATATCGCGTTTTAAGAATCATAAGAACTCTATTGCTGCGATACGTGGACACCTGCAAACGCTATTTCCTTGCAAGGAAGTGTCGCATTTACATTCACCTGAATCGTAGACGAGGAATGCATAACACTTCGCAACGAATATTATATCTTATCATGAAACATAGAAATGAGATGCGATATCGCGTTCTAAGAATCATAAGGACTCTATTGCTACGATACGCAGACATCTGCAAACGCCATTTCCTTGCAAGGAAGTGTCGCATTTACATTCGTTTGCAGTGTAGACGAGGAATACATAACACTTCGCAAATCATATTATATCTTACCATGAAACATGGGAATGAGTTGCGATTTCGCGTTTTAAGTATCATAAGAACTCTATTGCTACGATACCTAGACATCTGCAGACGCTATTTCCTAGAAAGGAAGTGTCGCAGTTACATTCATTTGAAGCGTAGACGAGGAATACATAACACTTCGCAAATCATATTACATCTTACCATGAAACATAGAAATGAGATGCGATATCACGTTTTAAGAAGCAGCAGAAATCAATTGCTACGATACGTAGACATCTGCAAACGCTATTTCCTTGCAAGAAAGTGTCGCATTTACATTCATTTGAAGTGTAGACGACGGATACATAACACTTCGCAAATCATATTATACCTTACCATGAAACATAGAAATGAGATGCGATATCGCGTTTTAAGAATCATAAGAACTCTATTGCTACGATACGTAGACATCTGCAAACGCTATTTCCTTGCAAGGAAGTGTCGCATTTACATTCATTTGATGTGTAGACGAGGAATACATAACACTTTGCAAATCATATTATATCTTACCATGAAACATAGAAATGAGATGCGATATCGCGTTTTAAGAAGCATTAGAACTCTATTGCTACGATACGTAGACATCTGCAAACGCTATTTCCTTGGAAGGAAGTGTTGCATTTACATTCATTTGAATCGTAGACGAGGAATGCATAACACTTCGCAATGAATATTATATCTTATCATGAAACATAGATATGAGATGCAAAATCTCGTTTTAAGAAGCATTTGAACTCTATTGCTTCGCGACGTAGACATCTGCAGACGCTATTTCCTAGCAAGGAAGTGTCGCAGTTACATTCATTTGAAGTGTAGACGAGGAATACATAACACTTCGCAAATCATATTACATCTTACCATGAAACATAGAAATGAGATGCGATATCGCGATTTAAGAAGCAGCAGAAATCAATTGCAACGATACGTAGACATCTACAAACGCTATTTCCTTGCAAGAAAGTGTCGCATTTCCATTCATTTGAAGTGTAGACGAGGAATACATGACACTTCGCAAATCATATTATATCTTACCATGAATCATAGAAATGAGATGCGATATCGCGTTTTAAGAAGCATCAGAAATCCATTGCTACGATACGTAGACATCTGCAAACGCTATTTTCTTGCAAGGAAGTGTCGCATTTACATTCATTTGAAGTGTAGACGAGGAATACATAACACTTTGCAAATCATATTATATCTTACCATGAAATATAGAAATGAGATTCGATATCGCGTTTTAAGAAGCATTAGAACTCTATTGCTACGATACCTAGACATCTGCAGACGCTATTTCCTTGCAAGGAAGTGTCGCATTTACATTCATTTGAATCGTACCATGAAACATAGAAATGAGATGCAATATCGCGATTTAAGAATCATAAGAACTCTATTGCTACGATACGCAGACATCTGCAAACGCTATTTCCTAGCAAGGAAGTGTCGCATTTACATTCATTTGAAGTGTAGACGAGGAATACATAACACTTCGCAAATCATATTATATCTTACCATGAAACATAGAAATGAGATGCGATATCGCGTTTTAAGAAGCATTAGAACTCTATTGCTACGATACCTAGACATCTGCAGACGCTATTTCCTAGCAAGGAAGTGTCGCATTTACATTCATTTGAAGTGTAGACGAGGAATACATAACACTTCGCAAATCATATTATATCTTACCATGAAACATAGAAATGAGATGCGATATCGCGTTTTAAGAAGCATTAGAACTCTATTGCTACGATACGTAGACATCTGCAAACGCTATTTCCTTGCAAGGAAGTGTAGCATTTACATTCATTTGAAGTGTAGACGAGGAATACATGACACTTCGCAAATCATATTATATCTTACCATGAAACATAGAAATGAGATGCGATACCGCGTTTTAAGAAGGATTAGAACACTATTGCTACGATAGGTAGACATTTGCAAACGCTAAATCCTAGCAAGGAAGTGTCGCATTTACATTCATTTGAAGTGTTAACGAGGAATACATAACACTTCGCAAATCATATTATATCTTACCATGAAACATAGAAATAAGATCCGATATCGCGTTTTAAGAATCATAAGTACTCTATTGCTACGATAGGTAGACATTTGCAAACGCTATTTCCTTGCAAGGAAGTGTCGCATTTACATTCAATTGATGAATAGACGCGGAATACATAACACTTCGCAAATCATATTATATCTTACCATGAAACATAGAAATGAGATGCGATATCGCGTTTTAAGAATCATAAGAACTCTATTGCTACGATACGTAGACATCTGCAAACGCTATTTCCTTGCAAGGAAGTGTCGCATTTACATTCATTTGAATCGTAGACGAGGAATGCATAACACTTTGCAATGAATATTATATCTTATCAGGAAACATAGATATGAGAAGCATTATCTCGTTTTAAGAATCATATGAACTCCATTGCTACGATACGTAGACATCTGCAGACGCTATTTCCTAGCAAGGAAGTGTCGCATTTACATTCATTTGAAGTGTAGACGAGGAATACGTGATACTTCGCAAATCATATTATATCTTACCATGAAACATAGAGATGAGATGCGATATCGCGTTTTAAGAATCATAAGAACTATATTGCTACCATACCTAGACATCTGCAGACGCTATTTCCTAGAAAGGAAGTGTCGCATTTACATTCATTTGAAGTGTAGACGAGCAATACATGATACTTCGCAAATCATATTATATCTTACCATGAAACATAGAAATGAGATGCAATATCTCGTTTTAAGAAGCATTTGAACTCTATTGCTTCGATACATAGACATCTGCAAACGCTATTTCCTAGCAAGGAAGTGTCGCATTTACATTCATTTGAAGTGTAGACGAGGAATACATAACACTTCGCAAATCATACTATATCTTACCAAGAAACATAGAAATGAGATACGATATCGCGTTTTAAGAAGGATTAGAACACTATTGCTACGGTACCTAGACATCTGCAGACGCTATTTCCTTGCAAGGAAGTGTCGCATTTACATTCATTTGAAGTGTAGACGAGGAATACATGACACTTCGCAAATCATATTATATCTTACCATGAAACATAGAAATGAGATGCGATATCGCGTTTTAAGAAGCATTAGAACACTATTGCTACGATAGGTAGAAATTTGCAAACGCTATTTCCTTGCAAGGAAGTGTCGCATTTACATTCGTTTGCAGTGTAGACGAGGAATACATAACACATCGCAAATCATATTATATCTTACCATGAAACATGGAAATGAGTTGCGATATCGCGTTTTAAGAATCATAAGAACACTATTGCTACGGTACCTAGACATCTGCAGACGCTATTTCCTTGCAAGGAAGTGTCGCATTTACATTCATTTGAAGTGTAGACGAGGAATACGTGACACTTCGCAAATCATATTATATCTTACCATGAAACATAGAAATGAGATGCGATATCGCGTTTTAAGAGCCATTAGAACACTATTGCTACGATACCTATACATCTGCAGACGCTATTTCCTAGCAAGGTAGTGTCGCATTTACATTCATTTGAAGTGTAGACGAGGAATACATAACACTTCGCAAATCATATTATATCTTACCATGAAACATAGAAATGAGATGCGATATCGCGTTTTAGGAATCATATGAACTCTATTGCTTCGATACGTAGACATCTGCAATCGCTATTTCCTTGCAAGGAAGTGTCGCATTTACATTCATTTGAAGTGTAGACGAGGAATGCATAACACTTCGCAAATCGTATCATATCTTACCATGAAACATAGAAATGAGATGCGATATCGCGTTTTAAGTAGCATTAGAACTCTATTGCTACGATACCTAGACATCTGCAAACGCTATTTCCTTGCAAGGTAGTATCGCATTTACATTCATTTGAAGTGTAGACGTGAAATACATGACACTTCGCAAATCATATTATATCTTACCATGAAACATAGAAATGAGATTCGATATCGCGTTTTAAGAAGCATTAGAATTCTATTGCTACGATACGTAGACATCTGCAAACGCTATTTCCTAGCGAGGAAGTGTCGCATTCACATTCATTTGAAGTATAGACGAGGAATACATAATACTTCGCGAATCATATTATATCTTACCATGAAACATAGAAATGAGATGCGATATCGCGTTTTAAGAAGCATTTGAACTCTATTGCTTCGATTCGTAGACATCTGCAAACGCTATTTCCTAGCGAGGAAGTGTCGCATTTACATTCATTTGAAGTGTAGACGAGGGATACATGACACTTCGCAAATCATATTATATCTTACCATGAAACATAGATAAGAGATGCAATATCTCTTTTTTAAGAAGCATTTGAACTCTATTGCTTCGATACGTAGACATCTGCAAACGCTATTTCTTAGCAAGGAAGTGTCGCATTTACATTGATTTGAAGTGTAGGCGAGGATTACATAACACTTCGCAATGAATATTACATCTTATCATGAAACATAGAAATGAGATGCGATATCTTGTTTTAAGAAGCATTTGAACTCTATTGCTTCGATACGTAGACATCTGCAAACGCTATTTCCTAGCAACGAAGTGTCGCATTTACATTCATTTGAAGTGTTGACGAGGACTACATAACACTTCGCAAATCATATTATATCTTACCATGAAACATAGAAATGAGATGCGATATCGCGTTTTAAGAATCATAAGAACTCTATTGCTACGATACGTAGACATCTGCAAACGCTATTTCCTTGCAAGGAAGTGTCGCATTTACACTCATTTGAATCGTAAACGAGGAATGCATAACACTTCGCAACGGATATTATATCTTATCATGAAACATAGAAATGAGATGCGATATCGCGTTTTAAGAATCATAAGAACTCTATTGCTACGATAGGCAGACATCTGCAAACGCTATTTCCTTGCAAGGAAGTGTCGCATTTACATTCGTTTGCAGTGTAGACGAGGAATACATAACACTTCGCAAATCATATTATATCTTACCATGAAACATGGGAATGAGTTGCGATTTCGCGTTTTAAGTATCATAAGAACTCTATTGCTACGATACCTAGACATCTGCAGACGCTATTTCCTAGAAAGGAAGTGTCGCAGTTACATTCATTTGAAGCGTAGACGAGGAATACATAACACTTCGCAAATCATATTACATCTTACCATGAAACATAGAAATGAGATGCGATATCACGTTTTAAGAAGCAGCAGAAATCAATTGCTACGATACGTAGACATCTGCAAACGCTATTTCCTTGCAAGAAAGTGTCGCATTTACATTCATTTGAAGTGTAGACGACGGATACATAACACTTCGCAAATCATATTATATCTTACCATGAAACATAGAAATGAGATGCGATATCGCGTTTTAAGAAGCATTAGAACTCTATTGCTACGATACGTAGACATCTGCAAACGCTATTTCCTTGGAAGGAAGTGTTGCATTTACATTCATTTGAATCGTAGACGAGGAATGCATAACACTTCGCAATGAATATTATATCTTATCATGAAACATAGATATGAGATGCAAAATCTCGTTTTAAGAAGCATTTGAACTCTATTGCTTCGCGACGTAGACATCTGCAGACGCTATTTCCTAGCAAGGAAGTGTCGCAGTTACATTCATTTGAAGTGTAGACGAGGAATACATAACACTTCGCAAATCATATTACATCTTACCATGAAACATAGAAATGAGATGCGATATCGCGTTTTAAGAAGCAGCAGAAATCAATTGCAACGATACGTAGACATCTACAAACGCTATTTCCTTGCAAGAAAGTGTCGCATTTCCATTCATTTGAAGTGTAGACGAGGAATACATGACACTTCGCAAATCATATTATATCTTACCATGAATCATAGAAATGAGATGCGATATCGCGTTTTAAGAAGCATCAGAAATCCATTGCTACGATACCTAGACATCTGCAGACGCTATTTCCTTGCAAGGAAGTGTCGCATTTACATTCATTTGAATCGTACCATGAAACATAGAAATGAGATGCAATATCGCGATTTAAGAATCATAAGAACTCTATTGCTACGATACGCAGACATCTGCAAACGCTATTTCCTAGCAAGGAAGTGTCGCATTTACATTCATTTGAAGTGTAGACGAGGAATACATAACACTTCGCAAATCATATTATATCTTACCATGAAACATAGAAATGAGATGCGATATCGCGTTTTAAGAAGCATTAGAACTCTATTGCTACGATACCTAGACATCTGCAGACGCTAAATCCTAGCAAGGAAGTGTCGCATTTACATTCATTTGAAGTGTTGACGAGGAATACATAACACTTCGCAAATCATATTATATCTTACCATGAAACATAGAAATAAGATCCGATATCGCGTTTTAAGAGTCATAAGTACTCTATTGCTACGATAGGTAGACATTTGCAAACGCTATTTCCTTGCAAGGAAGTGTCGCATTTACATTCAATTGATGAATAGACGCGGAATACATAACACTTCGCAAATCATATTATATCTTATCATGAAACATAGAAATGAGATGCGATATCGCATTTTAAGAAGCATTAGAACACTACTGCTACGATAGGTAGACATTTGCAAACGCTATTTCCTTGCAAGGAAGTGTCGCATTTACATTCATCTGAAGTGTAGACGAGGAATACATAACACTCCACAAATCATATTATGTCTTACCATGAAACATAGAAATGTGATGCGATATCGCGTTTTAAGAATCATAAGAACTCTATTGCTACGATACGTAGACATCTGCAAACGCTATTTCCTTGCAAAGAAGTGTCGCATTTGCATTCATTTGAAGTGTAGACGAGGAATACATAACACTTCGCAAATCATATTATATCTTACCATGAAACATAGAAATGAGATGCGATATCGCGTTTTAAGAAGCATTAGAACTCTATTTCTACGATACCTAGACACCTGCAGACGCTATTTCCTAGCAAGGATGTGTCGCAGTTACATTCATTTGAAGTGTAGACGAGGAATACATAACACTTCGCAAATCATATTACATCTTACCATGAAACATAGAAATGAGATGCGATATCGCGTTTTAAGAATCATAAGAACTATATTGCTACGATACGCAGACATCTGCAAACGCTATTTCCTTGCAAGGAAGTGTCGCATTTACATTCATTTGAATCGTAGACGAGGAATGCATAACACTTCGCAATGAATATTATATCTTACCATGAAACATAGAAATGAGATGCGATATCGTGTTTTAAGAAGCATGAGAAATCTATTGCTACGATACGTAGATATCTGCAAACGCTATTTCCTTGGAAGGAAGTGTCGCATTTACATTTGAAGTGTAGACGAGGAATATATAACACTTCGCAACGAATATTATATCTTATCATGAAACATAGATATGAGATGCAATATCTCGTTTTAAGACGCATTTGAAATCTATTTCTACGATACCTAGACATCTGCAAACGCTATTTCCTAGCAAGGAAGTGTCGCATTTACATTCATTTGAAGTGTAGACGAGGAATACATAACACTTCGCAAATCATATTATACCTTACCATGAAACATAGAAATGAGATGCGATATCGCGTTTTAAGAAGCAGCAGAAATCCATTGCTACGGTACGTAGACATCTGCAAACGCTATTTCCTTGCAAGAAAGTGTCGCATTTACATTCATTTGAATCGTAGACGAGGAATGCATAACACTTCGCAAATCATATTATATCTTACCATGAAACATAGATATGAGATGCAATATCTCGTTTTAAGAAGCATTTGAACTCTATTGCTTCGATACGTAGACATCTGCAAACGCTATTTCCTTGCAAGGAAGTGCGCATTTACATTTAGTTGATGTGTAGACGAGGAATACATAACACTTCGCAAATCATATTATATCTTACCATGAAACATAGAAATAAGATCCGATATCGCGTTTTAAGAATCATAAGAACTCTATTGCTACGATACGTAGACATCCGCAAACGCTATTTCCTTGCAAGGAAGTGTCGCATTTACATTCATTTGAAGCGTGGACGAGGAATACATGACACTTCGCAAATCATATTATACCTTACCATGAAACATAGAAATTGATCCGATATCGCGTTTTAAGAATCATAAGAACTCTATTGCTACGATACGTAGACATCTGCAAACGCTATTTCCTTGCAGGGAAGTGTCGCATTTACATTAATTTGAAGTGTAGACGAGGAATACATGACACTTCGCAAATCATATTATAGTTCACCATGAATCATAGAGGTGAGATGCGATATCGCGTTTTAAGAAGCAGCAGAAATCCATTGCTACGATACGTAGACATCTGCAAACGCTATTTCCTTGCAAGGAAGTGTCACATTTACATTCATTTGAAGTGTAGACGAGGAATACATGACACTTCGCAAATCATATTATAGTTCACCATGAATCATAGAGGTGAGATGCGATATCGCGTTTCAAGAAGCAGCAGAAATCCATTGCTACGATACGTAGACATCTGCAAACGCTATTTCCTTGCAAGAAAGTGTCGCATTTACATTCATTTGAATCGTAGACGAGGAATGCATAACACTTCGCAAATCATATTATATCTTACCATGAAACATAGAAATAGGATCCGATATCGCGTTTTAAGAATCATAAGAACTCTATTGCTACGATACGTAGACATCTGCAAACGCCATTTCCTTGCAAGTGTGACGTCAGGCGTAGCGCCTGCCACGCATCAGCCTCCTCGCCGCCTCCAGCATCAACCCCTGCACGCAGGCAACCTGCCGTACACGTCTGCAGATTCAGCAACCAGCAGCGTTCGCGCGCGCACAGATGCACGCGCTCACACGCACGTAGGAACACCTCTTTCTCGCTCGCACCAACAAGCAACGCTGTCTCGCTCGCACCTACGAGCATCCCCGCCTCCCTCGCATCGAGGACTCCGTCCAGAGGGAAGAAGTCGCAGCCCGTCACCGGAATGGGGACTGTTCCAGCTTAAGGAACCAACATTGCCAGATCCTGTATACTATTTTTAACTCATATATTACATCTATGTACATGTATTATAATCCTAAATCTAAGTACTCATGACACATATTGTAACACACCACAACACACACGTAATTCTAAGTCCGTAGGTATATAATTATATATTAAGACGCGCCTGCGCCAACGACACGCGCAGCTAGCCCCACCACGAGCCGCGAGTCCCCACTCGCTGGACCACGCGCTCCCCACTACGAGCGCCCGCGACCGAAGCGCCTCGCGAACCGAGGAGGTCCGAGACGCGACTCCAGAAAGTCAGTCTATTTCGAGATTCCAGTCCGAGGAGTCGAATCCTCCAGTACCATTTCTTATACTCGAGCCATTAGCCGCCTCAATGTGGGGTCTAGGCTACGCGCTAGTATTTCTATTTCCTTAGTTCTAACTTAGAATAATTTCAACTTTGTATAATTTTAACTTAGAATATATTCCATTTATTTTACTACATCTAGTTTTTGAGTTTAATACCATATCTACTAATTCCTATATCTACTAAATCAAATACCACTTCTCGCGCTTAATACAAACAGTAACAACGAATTCTTCCACGTGTCTCTTCCATACAACTGGGTAGCTTCCCATCACCTCGAAGGAGTATAGAACTCAGCTTTGCAGAGTTGCGATAGAGCGGACCGCCGCTTATCCTTCCGAGCATTGTCTGTTAGTACAGAAAACTCTGGGTGAATAGGGCGTGATTCCGGTTCGCGAAGAACACGACGCGCGGGTAGGAAGAATTTCCTTCGCTCACTTGTGCGTGGATACGTGGGTAACGTATCCCGGATCCCCGTGTTCCAGCAACCTGTCTCCGCACCTGTTCAGCAGCATCTTTCCGAAGTCTCTAGCAACGCCGAGTCTCCTGTTTCCGCAACCGAGGTTGCTGCGATATCTACAGTCTCCACCGAATCCGCTTCGCATCCGAGTCGCCGTTTACCGCTTCGCTGGAAGCTCATTGAATTATCAACCTCAATCAACAGGCCAGCACCTACGTCGATACCAATCAACGATCCACGGCGAGAATTTTACCAACGTATCGAGAACGAAATCAGCAAAGGTAACATTTCCAACTCCTAATATCCGCAAATCGCGAGTGTTTTGTCCGTGTCGCGTTAGCTGAAATAGTCGAACCCGGTCGTAACGCGTTTCCGCGGACCGAATTTCGAACAAATAGGCTAGTGTCGTGAAGCCTCCGGATAAACGAAAAGTTATTTCGCCGGACGTGACACAAGGAAGTGTCGCATTTACATTCATTTGATGTGTAGACGAGGAATACATAACACTTCGCAAATCATATTATATCTTACCATGAAACATAGAAATGAGATGCGATATCGCGTTTTAAGAAGCATTAGAACTCTACTGCTACGATACGTAGACATCTGCAAACGCTATTTCCAAACGAGGAAGTGTCGCATTCACATTCATTTGAAGTGTGGACGAGGAATACATGACACATCGGAAATCATATTATATCTTAGAATGAAACATAGAAATGAGATGCGATATCGCGTTTTAAGAAGCATCAGAAACCCATTGCTACGATACGTAGACATCTGCAAACGCTATTTCCTTGCAAGAAAGTGTCGCATTTACATTCATTTGAAGTGTAGACGAGGAAAACATAACACTTCGCAAATCATATTATACCTTACCATGAAACATAGAAATGAGATGCGATATCGCGTTTTAAGAACCATAAGAACTCTATTGCTACGATACGTAGACATCTGCAAACGCTAATTCCTTGCAAAGAAGTGTCGCATTTACATTCATTTGAAGTGTAGCCGAGGAATACATAACACTTAGCAAATCATATTATATCTTACCATGAAACATAGAAATGAGACGCGATATCGCGTTTTAAGAAGCATTAGAACTCCATTGCTACGATACCTAGACATCTGCAGACGCTATATCCTAGCAAGGATGTGTCGCATTTACATTCATTTGAAGTGTAGACGGGGAATACATGACACGTCGCAAATCATATAATATCTTACCATGAAACGTAGAAATGAGATGCGATATCGCGTTTTAAGAATCATAAGAACTCTATTGCTACGATACGTAGACATCTGCAAACGCTATTTCCTTGCAAGGAAGTGTCGCATTCACATTCATTTGAATCGTAGACGAGGAATACATAACACTTCGCAAATCATATTATATCTTACCATGAAACATAGAAATGAGATGCGATATCGCGTTTTAAGAAGCATTGGAACTCTATTGCTACGATACGTAGACATCTGCAAACGCTATTTCCTTGCAAGGAAGTGTCGCATTTACATTCATTTGAATCGTAGACGAGGAATGCATAACACTTCGCAATGAATATTATATCTTATCATGAAACATAGATATGAGATGCAATATCTCGTTTTAAGAAGCATTTGAACTCTATTGCTTCGATACGTAGACATCTGCAAACGCTATTTCCTTGCAAGGAAGTGTCGCATTTACGTTCATTTGAATCGTAGACGAGGAATGCATAACACTTCGCAATGAATATTATATCTTATAATGACACATAGATATGAGATGCAATATCTCGTTTTAAGAAGCATTTGATCTCTATTGCTTCGATACGTAGACATCTGCAAACGCTATTTCCTTGCAAGGAAGTGTCGCATTTACATTCATTTGAAGTGTAGACGGGGAATACATGATACTTCGCAAATCATATTATATCTTACCATGAAACATAGAAATGAGGTGCGATATCGCGTTTTAAGAAGCATTTGAACTTTATTGCTTCGATACGTAGACATCTGCAAACGCTATTTCCTTGCAAGGAAGTGTCGCACTCACATTCATTTGAAGTGTAGACGAGGAATACATAACACTTCGCAAATCATATTATATCTTACCATGAAACATTGAAATGAGATGCGATATCGCTTTTTAAGAATCATAAGAACTCTATTGTTACGATACGTAGACATCTGCAAACGCTATTTCCTTGCAAGGAAGTGTCGCATTTACATTCATTTGAAGTGTAGACGAGGAATGCATGACACTTCGCAAATCATATTATATCCTACCATGAAACATAGAAATAAGATGCGATATCGCGTTTTAAGAAGCATTAGAACTCTATTGTTACGATACGTAGACATCTGCAAACGCTATTTCCTTGCAAGGAAGTGCCGCATTTCGTTCATTTGAATCGTAGACGAGGAATGCATAACACTACGCAATGAATATTATATCTTATCATGAAACATAGATATGAAATGCAATATCTCGTTTAAAGAAACATTTGAACTCTATTGCTTCGATACGTAGACATCTGCAAACGCTATTTCCTTGCAAGGAAGTATCGCATTTACATTCATTTGAAGTGTAGACAAGGAATACATAACACTTCCCCAATCATATTATATCTTACCATGAAACATAGAAATGAGATGCGATATCGCGTCTTAAGAAGCATTAGAACTCTATTGCTACGATACCTGGACATCTGCAGACGCTATTTCCTTGCAAGGAAGTGTCGCATTTACGTCCATTTGAATCGTACACGAGGAATGCATAACACTTCGCAATGAATATTATATCTTATCATGACACATAAATATGAGATGCAATATCTCGTTTTAAGAAGCATTTGAACTCTATTGCTTCGATACGTAGACATCTGCAAACGCTATTTCCTTGCAAGGAAGTGTGGCATTTACATTCATTTGAAGTGTGGACGAGGAATACATGACACTTCGCAAATCATATTATATCTTACCATGAAACATTGAAATGAGATGCGATAAGAATCATAAGAACTCTATTGCTACGATACGTAGACATCTGCAAATGCTATTTCCTTGCAAGGAAGTGTCGCATTCACATTCATTTGAAGTGTAGACGAGGAATACATAACACTTCGCAAATCATATTATATCTTACCATGAAACATTGAAATGAGATGCAATATCTCGTTTTAAGAAGCATTTGAACACTATTGCTTCGATACGTAGACTTCTGCAAACGCTATTTCCTTGCAAGGAAGTGTCGCATTTACATTCATTTGAAGTGTGGACGAGGAATACATGACACTTCGCAAATCATATTATATCTTACCATGAAACATAGAAATGAGATGCGATATCGCGTTTTAAGGAGCATCTGAACTCTATTGCTTCGATACGTAGACATCTGCAAACGCTATCTCCTTGCATGGAAGTGTCGCACTCACATTCATTTGAAGTGTAGACGAGGAATACATATCACTTCGCAAATCATATTATATCTTACCATGAAACATTGAAATGAGATGCGATATCGCTTTTCATGAATCATAAGAACTCTATTGTTACGATACGTAGACCTCTGCAAACGCTATTCCCTTGCAAGGAAGTGTCGCATTTACATTCATTTGAAGTGTAGACGAGGAATACATGACACTTCGCAAATCATATTATGTCCTACCATGAAACATAGAAATAAGATGCGATATCGCGTTTTAAGAAGCATTAGAACTCTATTGTTACGATACGTAGACATCTGCAAACGCTATTTCCTTGCAAGGAAGTGCCGCATTTACGTTCGTTTGAATCGTAGACGAGGAATGCATAACACTTCGCAACGAATATTATATCTTATCATGAAACATAGATATGAGATGCAATATCTCGTTTTATGAAGCATTTGGACTCTATTGCTTCGATACGTAGACATCTGCAAACGCTGTTTCCTTGCAAGGAAGCGTCGCATTTACATTCATTTGTAGTGTAGACGAGGAATACATAACACTTCGCAAATCATATTATATCCTACCATGAAACATAGAAATGGGATGCGATATCGCGTTTTAAGAAGCATTAGAACTCTATTGTTACGATACGTAGACATCTGCAAACGCTATTTCCTTGCAAGGAAGTGCCGCATTCACATTCATTTGAAGTGTAGACGAGGAATACATAACACTTCGCAAATCATATTATATCTTACCATGAAACATTGAAATGAGATGCAATATCTCGTTTTAAGAAGCATTTGAACTCTATTGGTTCGATACGTAGACTTCTGCAAACGCTATTTCCTTGCATGGAAGTGTCGCATTTACATTCATTTGAAGTGTGGACGAGGAATACATGATACTTCGCAAATCATATTATATCTTACCATGAAACATAGAAATGAGATGCGATATCGCGTTTTAAGGAGCATCTGAACTCTATTGCTTCGATACGTAGACATCTGCAAACGCTATCTCCGTGCATGGAAGTGTCGCACTCATATTCATTTGAAGTGTAGACGAGGAATACATATCACTTCGCAAATCATATTATATCCTACCATGAAACATAGAAATGAGATGCGATATCGCGTTTTAAGAAGCATTAGAACTCTATTGTTACGATACGTAGACATCTGCAAACGCTATTTCCTTGCAAGGAAGTGTCGCATTTACATTCATTTGAAGTGTAGACGAGGAATACATGACACTTCGCAAATCATATTATATCTTACCATGAAACATTGAAATGAGATGCGATATCGCGTTTTAAGAATCATAAGAACTCTATTGCTACGATACGTAGACATCTGCAAATGCTATTTCCTTGCAAGGAAGTGTCGCATTCACATTCATTTGAAGTGTAGACGAGGAATACATAACACTTCGCAAATCATATTATATCTTACCATGAAACGTGGAAATGAGATGCGATATCGCGTTTTAAGAAGCATTAGAACTCTACTGCTACGATAGGTAGACATCTGCAATCGCTATTTCCTAGCGAGGAAGTATCGCGTTCACATTCATTTGAATCGCAGACGAGGAATGCATAACACTTCGCAATGAATATTATATCTTATCATGAAACATAGAAATGAGATGCAATATCTCGTTTTAAGAAGCATTAGAACTCTATCGCTACGATACGTAGACATCTGCAATCGCTATTTCCTTGCAAGGAAGTGTCGCATTTACTTTCATTTGAATCGCAGACGAGGAATGCATAACACTTCGCAATGAGTATTATATCTTGTCATGAAACATAGAAATGAGATGCAATATCTCGTTTTAAGAAGCATTTCAACTCTATTGCTTCGGTACGTAGACATCTGCAAACGCTATTTTCTTGCAAGGAAGTGTCGCATTCACATTCACTTGAAGTGTAGACGAGGAATACATAACACTTCGCAAATCATATTATATCCTACCATGAAACATAGAAATGAGATGCGATATCGCGTTTTAAGAAGCATTAGAACTCTATCGCTACGATACCTAGACATCTCCAGACACTATTTCCTAGCAAGGAAGTGTCGCATTTACATTCATTTGAAGTGTAGACGAGGAATGCATAACACTTTGCAATGAATATTATATCTTATCATGAAACATAGATATGGGATGCAATATCTCGTTTTAAGAAGCATTTGAACTCTAATGCTTCGATACGTAGACATCTGCAAACGCTATTTCCTTGCAAGGAAGTGTCGCATTTACATTCATTTGAAGTGTAGACGAGGAATACATAACACTTCGCAAATCATATTATATCTTACCATGAAACATAGAAATGAGATTCGATATCGCTTTTAAAGAAGCATTAGGACTCCATTGCTTCGATACGTAGACATCTGCAAACGCTATTTCCTTGCAAGGAAGTGTCGCATTTACATTCATATGAAGTGTAGACGAGGAATTCATAACACTTCGCAAATCATATTATATCTTACCATGAAACATAGAAATGAGATGCGATATCAAGTTTTAAGAATCATAAGATCTCTATTGCTACGATACGTAGACATCTGCAAGCGCTATTTCCTTGCAAGGAAGTGTCGCATTTACATTCATTTGAATCGTAGACGAGGAATGCATAACACTTCGCAATGAATATTATATCATATCATGAAACATAGATATGAGATGCAATATCCCGTTCTAAGAATCATATGAACTATATTGCTACGATACGTATACATCTGCAATCGCTATTTCCTTGCAAGGAAGTGTCGCAATTACATTCATTTGAAGTGTAGACGAGGAATACATAACACTTCGCAAATCATATTATATCTTACCATGAAACATGGAAATGAGATGCGATATCGCGTTTTAAAAATCATTAGAACTCTACTGCTACGATAGGTAGACATCTGCAAACGCTGTTTCCTTGCAAGGAAGAGTCACATTTACATTCATTTGAAGTGTAGAAGAGGAATACATGACACATCGCAAATCATATTATATCTTACCATGAAAGATAGAAATGAGACGCGATATCGCGTTTTAAGAAGCATTAGAAAGCTAATGCTACGATACGTAGACATCTGCAATCGCTATTTCCTTGCAAGGAAGTGTCGCATTTACTTTCATTTGAATCGCAGACGAGGAATGCATAACACTTCGCAATGAATATTATATCTTATCATGAAACATAGAAATGAGATGCAATATCTCGTTTTAAGAAGCATTTGAACTCTATTGCTACGATACCTAGACATCTGCAGTCGCTGTTTCCTAGCAAGGAAGTGTCGCATTTACATTCATTTGAAGTGTAGACGAGGAATACATGACACTTCGCAAATCATATTATATCTTGCCATGAAACATAGAAATGAGATGCGATATCGCGTTTTAAGAAGCATTAGAACTCCACTGCTACGATTCGTAGACATCTGCAAACGCTATTTCCTTGCAAGGAAGTGTCGCATTTACACTCATTTGAATCGTATACGAGGAATGCATAACACTTCGCAATGAATATTATATCTTATCATGAAACATAGATATGAGATGCAATATCTCGTTTTAAGAAGCATTTGAACTCTATTGCTACGATACCTAGACATCTGCAGACGCTGTTTCCTAGCAAGGAAGTGTCGCATTTACATTCATTTGAAGTGTAGACGAGGAATAAATGACACTTCGCAAATCATATTATATCTTACCATGAAACATAGAAATGAGATGCGATATCGCGTTTTAAGTATCATAAGAACTCCATTGCTACGATACGTAGACATCTGCAAACGCTATTTCCTTGCAAGGAAGTGTCGCATTTACACTCATTTAAATCGTATACGAGGAATGCATAACACTTCGCAATGAATATTATATCTTATCATGAAACATAGATATGAGATGCGATATCGCGTTTTAAGAAGCATTAGAACTCTACTGTTACGACAGGTAGACATCTGCAAACGCTGTTTCCTTGCAAGGAAGTGTCACATTTACATTCATTTGAAGTGTAGAAGAGGAATACATGACACTTCGCAAATCATATTATATCTTACCATGAAACATAGAAATGAGATGCAATATCTCGTTTTAAGAAGCATTTGAACTCTACTGCTACGATACCTAGACATCTGCAGACGCTATTTCCTAGCATGGAAGTGTCGCATTTTCATTCATTTGAAGTGTAGACGAGGAATACATAACACTTCGCAAATAATATATCTTACCATGAAACATAGAAATGAGATGCGATATCGCGTTTTAGGAAGCATTAGAACTCTATTGCTACGATACCTAGACATCTGCAAACGCTATTTCCTTGCAAGGAAGTGTCGCATTTACATTCATTTGAAGTGTAGACGAGGAATACATAACACTTTGCGAATCATATTATATCTTACGACGAAACATAGAAATGAGATGCGATATCGCGTTTTGAGAATCATAAGAACTCTATTGCTACGATACGTAGACATCTGCAAACGCTCTTTCCTTGCAAGGAAGTGTTGCATTAACATTCATATGAAGTGTAGACGAGGAATACATAACACTTCGCAAATAATATTATATCTTACCATGAAACATAGAAATGAGATTCGATATCGCGTTTTAAGAAGCATTAGAACTCTATTGCTACGATACGTAGACATCTGCAAACGCTATTTCCTTGCAATGACGTGTCGCATTTACGTTCATTTGAATCATAGACGAGGAATGCATAACACTTCGCAATGAATATTATATCTTATCATGAAACATAAATATGAGATGCAATATATCGTTTTAAGAAGCATTTGGACTCTATTGCTTCGAAACGTAGACATTTGCAAACGCTATTTCTTTGCAAGGAAGTGTCGCATTTACATTCATTTGAAGTGTAGACGAGGCATACATAACACTTGGCAAATCATGTTATATCTTAGCATGAAACATAGAACTGAGATGCGATATCGCGTTTTAAGAAGCATTAGAACTCTATTGCTACGATACCTAGACATCAGCAAACGCTATTTCCTTGCAAGGAAGTGTCGCATTTACATTCATTTGAATCGTAGACGAGGAATGCATAACACTTCGCAATGAATATTAAATCTTACCATGAAACATAGAAATAAGATGCGATATCGCGTTTTAAGAATCATATGAACTCTATTGCTACGATACGTAGACATCTGCAATCGCTATTTCCTTGCAAGGAAGTGTCGCATTTACTTTCATTTGAATCGCAGACGAGGAATGCATAACACTTCGCAATGAATATTATATCTTATCATGAAACATAGAAATGAGATGCAATATCGCGTTTTAGGAAGCATTAGAACTCTATTGCCACGATACCTAGACAGCTGCAAACGCTCTTTCCTTGCAAGGAAGTGTCGCATTAACATTCATATGAAGTGTAGACGAGGAATACATAACACTTGGCAAATCATATTATATCTTACCATGAAACATAGAACTGAGATGCGATATCGCGTTTTAAGAAGCATTAGAACTCTATTGCTACGATACCTAGACATCTGCAAACGCTATTTCCTTGCTAGGAAGTGTCGCATTTTCATTCATTTGAAGTGTAGACGAGGAATGCATAACACTTCGCAAATCATGTTATATCTTACCATGAAACATAGAAATGAGATGCGATATCGCGTTTTAGGAATCATATGAACTCTATTGCTACGATACGTAGACATCTGCAATCGCTATATCCTTGCAAGGAAGTGTCGCATTTTCATTCATTTGAAGTGTAGACGAGGAATGCATAACACTTCGCAAATCATGTTATATCTTACCATGAAACATAGAAATGAGATTCGATATCGCGTTTTAAGAAGCATTAGAACTCTATTGCTACGATACGTAGACATCTGCAAACGCTATTTCCTTGCTAGGAAGTGTCGCATTTTCATTCATTTGAAGTGTAGACGAGGAATGCATAACACTTCGCAAATCATGTTACATCTTACCATGAAACATAGAAATGAGATGCGATATCGCGTTTTAAGAATCATATGAACTCTATTGCTACGATACGTAGACATCTGCAATCGCTATTTCCTTGCAAGGAAGTGTCGCATTTACTTTCATTTGAATCGTAGACGAGCAATACATAACACTTCGCAAATCATATTATATCTTACCATGCAACATAGAAATGAGATGCGATATCGCGTTTTAGGAAGCATTAGAACTCTATTGCTACGATACCTAGACATCTGCAAACGCTATTTCCTTGCAATGACGTGTCGCATTTACGTTCATTTGAATTATAGACGAGGAATGCATAACACTTCGCAATGAATATTATATCTTATCATGAAACATAAATATGTGATGCAATATCTCGTTTTAAGAAGCATTTGAACTCTATTGCTTCGATACGTAGACATTTGCAAACGCTATTTCTTTGCAAGGAAGTGTCGCATTTACATACATTTGAAGTGTAGACGAGGAATACATAACACTTGGCAAATCATATTATATCTTACCATGAAACATAGAACTGAGATGCGATATCGCGTTTTAAGAAGCATTAGAACTCTATTGCTACGATACCTAGACATCTGCAAACGCTATTTCCTTGCAAGGAAGTGTCGCATTTACATTCATTTGAATCGTAGACGAGGAATGCATAACACTTCGCAATGAATGTTAAATCTTACCATGAAACATAGAAATGAGATGCGATATCGCGTTTTAAGAATCATATGAACTCTATTGCTACGATACGTAGACATCTGCAATCGCTATTTCCTTGCAAGGAAGTGTCGCATTTACTTTCATTTGAATCGCAGACGAGGAATGCATTACACTTCGCAATGAATATTATACCTTATCATGAAACATAGAAATGAGATGCAATATCTCGTTTTAAGAAGCATTTGAACTCTATTGCTTCGGTACGTAGACATCTGCAAACGCTATTTCCTTGCAGGGAAGTGTCGCATTTTCATTCATTTGAAGTGTAGACGAGGAATACATAACACTTCGCAAATCATGTTATATCTTACCATGAAACATAGAAATGAGATGCGATATCGCGTTTTAAGAATCATATGAACTCTATTGCTACGATACGTAGACATCTGCAATCGCTCTTTCCTTGCAAGGAAGTGTCGCATTTACTTTCATTTGAATCGCAGACGAGGAATGCATTACACTTCGCAATGAATATTATATCTTATCATGAAACATAGAAATGAGATGCAATATCTCGTTTTAAGAAGCATTTGAACTCTATTGCTTCGGTACGTAGACATCTGCAAACGCTATTTCCTTGCAGGGAAGTGTCGCATTTACATTCATTTGAAGTGCAGACGAGGAATACATAACACTTCGCAAATCATGTTATATCTTACCATGAAACATAGAAATGAGATTCGATATCGCGTTTTAAGAAGCATTAGAACTCTATTGCTACGATACGTAGACATCTGCAAACGCTATTTCCTTGCTAGGAAGTGTCGCATTTTCATTCATTTGAAGTGTAGACGAGGAATACATAACACTTCGCAAATCATGTTATATCTTACCATGAAACATAGAAATGAGATGCGATATCGCGTTTTAAGAATCATATGAACTCTATTGCTACGATACGTAGACATCTGCAATCGCTCTTTCCTTGCAAGGAAGTGTCGCATTTACTTTCATTTGAATCGTAGACGAGGAATACATAACACTTCGCAAATCATATTATATCTTACCATGAAACATAGAAATGAGATGCGATATCGCGTTTTAGGAAGCATTAGAACTCTATTGCTACGATACCTAGACATCTGCAAACGCTATTTCCTTGCAATGACGCGTCGCATTTACGTTCATTTGAATTATAGACGAGGAATGCATAACACTTCGCAATGAATATTATATCTTATCATGAAACATAAATATGTGATGCAATATCTCGTTTTAAGAAGCATTTGAACTCTATTGCTTCGATACGTAGACATTTGCAAACGCTATTTCTTTGCAAGGAAGTGTCGCATTTACATTCATTTGAAGTGTAGACGAGGAATACATAACACTTGGCAAATCATATTATATCTTACCATGAAACATAGAACTGAGATGCGATATCGCGTTTTAAGAAGCATTAGAACTCTATTGCTACGATACCTAGACATCTGCAAACGCTATTTCCTTGCAAGGAAGTGTCGCATTTACATTCATTTGAATCGTAGACGAGGAATGCATAACACTTCGCAATG
The DNA here is from genome assembly GCF_050948175.1 of Xylocopa sonorina. Classification (NCBI taxonomy): domain Eukaryota; kingdom Metazoa; phylum Arthropoda; class Insecta; order Hymenoptera; family Apidae; genus Xylocopa; species Xylocopa sonorina. The sequence goes on along the minus strand of NW_027490190.1, from coordinate 108,914 downwards.
AATGTTAAATCTTACCATGAAACATAGAAATGAGATGCGATATCGCGTTTTAAGAATCATATGAACTCTATTGCTACGATACGTAGACATCTGCAATCGCTATTTCCTTGCAAGGAAGTGTCGCATTTACTTTAATTTGAATCGCAGACGAGGAATGCATTACACTTCGCAATGAATATTATATCTTATCATGAAACATAGAAATGAGATGCAATATCTCGTTTCAAGAAGCATTTGAACTCTATTGCTTCGGTACGTAGACATCTGCAAACGCTATTTCCTTGCAGGGAAGTGTCGCATTTACTTTCATTTGAATCGTAGACGAGGAATACATAACACTTCGCAAATCATATTATATCTTACCATGAAACATAGAAATGAGATTCGATATCGCGTTTTAAGAAGCATTAGAACTCTATTGCTACGATACGTAGACATCTGCAAACGCTATTTCCTTGCTAGGAAGTGTCGCATTTTCATTCATTTGAAGTGTAGACGAGGAATGCATAACACTTCGCAAATCATGTTATATCTTACCATGAAACATAGAAATGAGATGCGATAACGCGTTTTAAGAATCATATGAACCCTATTGCTACGATACGTAGACATCTGCAATCGCTATTTCCTTGCAAGGAAGTGTCGCATTTACTTTCATTTGAATCGTAGACGAGGAATACATAACACTTCGCAAATCATATTATATCTTGCCATGAAACATAGAAATGAGATGCGATATCGCGTTTTAGGAAGCATTAGAACTCTATTGCTACGATACCTAGACATCTGCAAACGCTATTTCCTTGCAATGACGTGTCGCATTTACGTTCATTTGAATTATAGACGAGGAATGCATAACACTTCGCAATGAATATTATATCTTATCATGAAACATAAATATGTGATGCAATATCTCGTTTTAAGAAGCATTTGAACTCTATTGCTTCGATACGTAGACATTTGCAAACGCAATTTCTTTGCAAGGAAGTGTCGCATTTACATTCATTTGAAGTGTAGACGAGGAATGCATTACACTTCGCAATGAATATTATATCTTATCATGAAACATAGAAATGAGATGCAATATCTCGTTTTAAGAAGCATTTGAACTCTATTGCTTCGGTACGTAGACATCTGCAAACGCTATTTCCTTGCAGGGAAGTGTCGCCTTTACATTCATTTGAAGTGCAGACGAGGAATACATAACACTTCGCAAATCATGTTATATCTTACCATGAAACATAGAAATGAGATTCGATATCGCGTTTTAAGAAGCATTAGAACTCTATTGCTACGATACGTAGACATCTGCAAACGCTATTTCCTTGCTAGGAAGTGTCGCATTTTCATTCATTTGAAGTGTAGACGAGGAATACATAACACTTCGCAAATCATGTTATATCTTACCATGAAACATAGAAATGAGATGCGATATCGCGTTTTAAGAATCATATGAACCCTATTGCTACGATACGTAGACATCTGCAATCGCTCTTTCCTTGCAAGGAAGTGTCGCATTTACTTTCATTTGAATCGTAGACGAGGAATACATAACACTTCGCAAATCATATTATACCTTACCATGAAACATAGAAATGAGATGCGATATCGCGTTTTAGGAAGCATTAGAACTCTATTGCTACGATACCTAGACATCTGCAAACACTATTTCCTTGCAAGGACGTGTCGCATTTACGTTCATTTGAATCATAGACGAGGAATGCATAACACTTCGCAATGAATATTATATCTTATGATGAAACATAAATATGAGATGCAATATCTCGTTTTAAGAAGCATTTGAACTCTATTGCTTCGATGCGTAGACATTTGCAAACGCTATTTCTTTGCAAGGAAGTGTCGCATTTACATTCATTTGAAGTGTAGACGAGGAATACATGACACTTCGCAAATCATATTATATCTTACCATGAAACATAGAAATGAGATTCGATATCGCGTTTTAAGAAGCATTAGGAAGCGATTGCTACGATACGTAGATATCTGCAAACGCTATTTCCTTGCAAGGAAGTGTCGCATTCACATTTATTTGAAGTGTAGACGAGGAATACATAACACTTCGCAAATCATGTTATATCTTACCATGAAACATAGAAATGAGATGCGATATCGCGTTTTAAGAATCATATGAACCCTATTGCTACGATACGTAGACATCTGCAATCGCTATTTCCTTGCAAGGAAGTGTCGCATTTACTTTCATTTGAATCGTAGACGAGGAATACATAACACTTCGCAAATCATATTATATCTTACCATGAAACATAGAAATGAGATGCGATATCGCGTTTTAGGAAGCATTAGAACTCTATTGCTACGATACCTAGACATCTGCAAACGCTATTTCCTTGCAAGGACGTGTCGCATTTACGTTCATTTGAATCATAGACGAGGAATGCATAACACTTCGCAATGAATATTATATCTTATCATGAAACATAAATATGAGATGGAATATCTCGTTTTAAGAAGCATTTGAACTCTATTGCTTCGATTCGTAGACATCTGCAAACGCTATTTCCATGCAAGGAAGTATCGCATTTACATTCTTCTGAAGAGAATACGAGGTATACATAACACTTTACAATGAATATTATATCCTATCATGCAACATAGAAATGAGATGCGATATCGCGTTTTAAGAAGCGTTAGAACTCTATCGCTACGATACCTAGACATCTGCAGACACTATTTCCTAGCAAAGAAGTGTCGCATTTACATTCATTTGAAGTGTAGACGAGGAATACATAACACTTCGCAAATCATATTATATCTTACCATGAAACATTGAAATGAGATGCGATATCGCGTTCTAGGAAGCATTAGAACTCTATTGCTACGATACCTAGACATCTGCAAACGCTATTTCCTTGCAAGGAAGTGTCGCATTTACACTCATTTGAATCGTAGACGAGGAATGCATAACACTTCGCAATGTACATTGTATCTTATCATGAAACATAGATATGAGATGCAATATCTCGTTTTAAGAGGCATTTGAATTCTATTGCTACGATACCTAGACATCTGCAGACGCTATTTCCTAGCAAGGAAGTGTCGCATTTACATTCATTTGAAGTGTAGACGAGGAATACATGACACTTCGCAAATCATATTATATCTTACCATGAAACATAGAAATGAGATGCAATATCTCGTTTTAAGAAGCATTTGAACTCTACTGCTACGATACCTAGACATCTGCAGACGCTATTTCCTAGCATGGAAGTGTCGCATTTTCATTCATTTGAAGTGTAGACGAGGAATACATAACACTTCGCAAATAATATTATATCTTACCATGAAACATAGAAATGAGATGCGATATCGCGTTTTAGGAAGCATTAGAACTCTATTGCTACGATACCTAGACATCTGCAAACGCTATTTCCTTGCAAGGAAGTGTCGCATTTACATTCATTTGAAGTGTAGACGAGGAATACATAACACTTTGCAAATCATATTATTTCTTACGATGAAACATAGAAATGAGATGCGATGTCGCGTTTTAAGAATCATAAGAACTCTATTGCTACGATACGTAGACAGCTGCAAACGCTCTTTCCTTGCAAGGAAGTGTCGCATTAACATTCATATGAAGTGTAGACGAGGAATACATAACACTTGGCAAATCATATTATATCTTACCATGAAACACAGAAATGAGATTCGATATCGCGTTTTAAGAAGCATTAGAACTCTATTGCTACGATACGTAGACATCTGCAAACGCTATTTCCTTGCTAGGCAGTGTCGCATTTTCATTCATTTGAAGTGTAGACGAGGAATGCATAACACTTCGCAAATCATGTTATATCTTACCATGAAATATAGAAATGAGATGCGATATCGCGTTTTAAGAATCATATGAACTCTATTGCTACGATACGTAGACATCTGCAATCGCTATTTCCTTGCAAGGAAGTGTCGCATTTACTTTCATTTGAATCGTAGACGAGGAATACATAACACTTCGCAAATCATATTATATCTTACCATGAAACATAGAAATGAGATGCGATATCGCGTTTTAGGAAGCATTAGAACTCTATTGCTACGATACCTAGACATCTGCAAACGCTATTTCCTTGCAATGACGTGTCGCATTTACGTTCATTTGAATCATAGACGAGGAATGCATAACACTTCGCAATGAATATTATATCTTATCATGAAACATAAATATGAGATGCAATATCTCGTTTTAAGAAGCATTTGAACTCTATTGCTTCGAAACGTAGACATTTGCAAACGCTATTTCTTTGCAAGGAAGTGTCGCATTTACATTCATTTGAAGTGTAGACGAGGCATACATAACACTTGGCAAATCATGTTATATCTTAGCATGAAACATAGAACTGAGATGCGATATCGCGTTTTAAGAAGCATTAGAACTCTATTGCTACGATACCTAGAAACCAGCAAACGCTATTTCCTTGCAAGGAAGTGTCGCATTTACATTCATTTGAATCGTAGACGAGGAATGCATAACACTTCGCAATGAATATTAAATCTTACCATGAAACATGGAAATGAGATGCGATGTCGCGTTTTAAGAATCATATGAACTCTATTGCTACGATACGTAGACATCTGCAATCGCTATTTCCTTGCAAGGAAGTGTCGCATTTACTTTCATTTGAATCGCAGACGAGGAATGCATAACACTTCGCAATGAATATTATATCTTATCATGAAACATAGAAATGAGATGCAATATCGCGTTTTAGGAAGCATTAGAACTCTATTGCCACGATACCTAGACATCTGCAAACGCTATTTCCTTGCAAGGAAGTGTCGCATTTACATTCATTTGAAGTGTAGACGAGGAATACATAACACTTTGCAAATCATATTATATCTTACGATGAAACATAGAAATGAGATGCGATATCGCGTTTTAAGAATCATAAGAACTCTATTGCTACGATACGTAGACAGCTGCAAACGCTCTTTCCTTGCAAGGAAGTGTCGCATTAACATTCATATGAAGTGTAGACGAGGAATACATAACACTTGGCAAATCATATTATATCTTACCATGAAACATAGAACTGAGATGCGATATCGCGTTTTAAGAAGCATTAGAACTCTATTGCTACGATAACTAGACATCTGCAAACGCTATTTCCTTGCTAGGAAGTGTCGCATTTTCATTCATTTGAAGTGTAGACGAGGAATGCATAACACTTCGCAAATCATGTTATATCTTACCATGAAACATAGAAATGAGATGCGATATCGCGTTTTAAGAATCATATGAACTCTATTGCTACGATACGTAGACATCTGCAAACGCTATTTCCTTGCTAGGAAGTGTCGCATTTACTTTCATTTGAATCGTAGACGAGCAATACATAACATTTCGCAAATCATATTATATCTTACCATGAAACATAGAAATGAGATGCGATATCGCGTTTTAGGAAGTATTAGAACACTATTGCTACGATACCTAGACATCTGCAAACGCTATTTCCTTGCAATGACGTGTCGCATTTACGTTCATTTGAATTATAGACGAGGAATGCATAACACTTCGCAATGAATATTATATCTTATCATGAAACATAAATATGTGATGCAATATCTCGTTTTAAGAAGCATTTGAACTCTATTGCTTCGATACGTAGACATTTGCAAACGCTATTTCTTTGCAAGGAAGTGTCGCATTTACATTCATTTGAAGTGTAGACGAGGAATACATAACATTTCGCAAATCATATTATATCTTACCATGAAACATAGAAATGAGATGCGATATCGCGTTTTAGGAAGCATTAGAACTCTATTGCTACGATACCTAGACATCTGCAAACGCTATTTCCTTGCAATGACGTGTCGCATTTACGTTCATTTGAATTATAGACGAGGAATGCATAACACTTCGCAATGAATATTATATCTTATCATGAAACATAAATATGTGATGCAATATCTCGTTTTAAGAAGCATTTGAACTCTATTGCTTCGATACGTATACATTTGCAAACGCTATTTCTTTGCAAGGAAGTGTCGCATTTACATTCATTTGAAGTGTAGACGAGGAATACATAACACTTGGCAAATCATATTATATCTTACCATGAAACATAGAACTGAGATGCGATATCGCGTTTTAAGAAGCATTAGAACTCTATTGCTACGATACCTAGACATCTGCAAACACTATTTCCTTGCAAGGAAGTGTCGCATTTACATTCATTTGAATCGTAGACGAGGAATGCATAACACTTCGCAATGAATATTAAATCTTACCATGAAACATAGAAATGAGATGCGATATCGCGTTTTAAGAATCATATGAACTCTATTGCTACGATACGTAGACATCTGCAATCGCTATTTCCTTGCAAGGAAGTGTCGCATTTACTTTCATTTGAATCGCAGACGAGGAATGCATAACACTTCGCAATGAATATTATATCTTATCATGAAACATAGAAATGAGATGCAATATCTCGTTTTAAGAAGCATTTGAACTCTATTGCTTCGGTACGTAGGCATCTGCAAACGCTATTTCCTTGCAAGGAAGTGTCGCATTCACATTTATTTGAAGTGTAGACGAGGAATACATAACACTTCGCAAATCATGTTATATCTTACCATGAAACATAGAAATGAGATGCGATATCGCGTTTTAAGAATCATATGAACTCCATTGCTACGATACGTAGACATCTGCAATCGCTATTTCCTTGCTAGGAAGTGTCGCATTTACTTTCATTTGAATCGTAGACGAGGAATACATAACACTTCGCAAATCATATTATATCTTACCATGAAGCATAGAAATGAGATGCGATATCGCGTTTTAGGAAGCATTAGAACTCTATTGCTACGATACCTAGACATCTGCAAACGCTATTTCCTTGCAAGGACGTGTCGCATTTACGTTCATTTGAATCATAGACGAGGAATGCATAACACTTCGCAATGAATATTATATCTTATCATGAAACATAAATATGAGATGGAATATCTCGTTTTAAGAAGCATTTGAACTCTATTGCTTCGATTCGTAGACATCTGCAAACGCTATTTCCATGCAAGGAAGTATCGCATTTACATTCTTCTGAAGAGAATACGAGGTATACATAACACTTTACAATGAATATTATATCCTATCATGCAACATAGAAATGAGATGCGATATCGCGTTTTAAGAAGCGTTAGAACTCTATCGCTACGATACCTAGACATCTGCAGACACTATTTCCTAGCAAAGAAGTGTCGCATTTACATTCATTTGAAGTGTAGACGAGGAATACATAACACTTCGCAAATCATATTATATCTTACCATGAAACATTGAAATGAGATGCGATATCGCGTTTTAGGAAGCATTAGAACTCTATTGCTACGATACGTAGACAGCTGCAAACGCTATTTCCTTGCAAGGAAGTGTCGCATTTACATTCATTTGAATCGTAGACGAGGAATGCATAACACTTCGCAATGTACATTGTATCTTATCATGAAACATAGATATGAGATGCGATATCGCGTTTTAAGAAGCATTAGAACTCTATTGCTACGATACGTAGACATCTGCAATCGCTATTTCCTTGCAAGGAAGTGTCGCATTTACTTTCATTTGAATCGTAGACGAGGAATACATAACACTTCGCAAATCATATTATATCTTACCATGAAACATAGAAATGAGATGCGATATCGCGTTTTAGGAAGCATTAGAACTCTATTGCTACGATACCTAGACATCTGCAAACGCTATTTCCTTGCAATGACGTGTCGCATTTACGTTCATTTGAATCATAGACGAGGAATGCATAACACTTCGCAATGAATATTATATCTTATCATGAAACATAAATATGAGATGCAATATCTCGTTTTAAGAAGCATTTGAACTCTATTGCTTCGAAACGTAGACATTTGCAAACGCTATTTCTTTGCAAGGAAGTGTCGCATTTACATTCATTTGAAGTGTAGACGAGGCATACATAACACTTGGCAAATCATGTTATATCTTAGCATGAAACATAGAACTGAGATGCGATATCGCGTTTTAAGAAGCATTAGAACTCTATTGCTACGATACCTAGAAACCAGCAAACGCTATTTCCTTGCAAGGAAGTGTCGCATTTACATTCATTTGAATCGTAGACGAGGAATGCATAACACTTCGCAATGAATATTAAATCTTACCATGAAACATGGAAATGAGATGCGATGTCGCGTTTTAAGAATCATATGAACTCTATTGCTACGATACGTAGACATCTGCAATCGCTATTTCCTTGCAAGGAAGTGTCGCATTTACTTTCATTTGAATCGCAGACGAGGAATGCATAACACTTCGCAATGAATATTATATCTTATCATGAAACATAGAAATGAGATGCAATATCGCGTTTTAGGAAGCATTAGAACTCTATTGCCACGATACCTAGACATCTGCAAACGCTATTTCCTTGCAAGGAAGTGTCGCATTTACATTCATTTGAAGTGTAGACGAGGAATACATAACACTTTGCAAATCATATTATATCTTACGATGAAACATAGAAATGAGATGCGATATCGCGTTTTAAGAATCATAAGAACTCTATTGCTACGATACGTAGACAGCTGCAAACGCTCTTTCCTTGCAAGGAAGTGTCGCATTAACATTCATATGAAGTGTAGACGAGGAATACATAACACTTGGCAAATCATATTATATCTTACCATGAAACATAGAACTGAGATGCGATATCGCGTTTTAAGAAGCATTAGAACTCTATTGCTACGATAACTAGACATCTGCAAACGCTATTTCCTTGCTAGGAAGTGTCGCATTTTCATTCATTTGAAGTGTAGACGAGGAATGCATAACACTTCGCAAATCATGTTATATCTTACCATGAAACATAGAAATGAGATGCGATATCGCGTTTTAAGAATCATATGAACTCTATTGCTACGATACGTAGACATCTGCAAACGCTATTTCCTTGCTAGGAAGTGTCGCATTTACTTTCATTTGAATCGTAGACGAGCAATACATAACATTTCGCAAATCATATTATATCTTACCATGAAACATAGAAATGAGATGCGATATCGCGTTTTAGGAAGTATTAGAACACTATTGCTACGATACCTAGACATCTGCAAACGCTATTTCCTTGCAATGACGTGTCGCATTTACGTTCATTTGAATTATAGACGAGGAATGCATAACACTTCGCAATGAATATTATATCTTATCATGAAACATAAATATGTGATGCAATATCTCGTTTTAAGAAGCATTTGAACTCTATTGCTTCGATACGTAGACATTTGCAAACGCTATTTCTTTGCAAGGAAGTGTCGCATTTACATTCATTTGAAGTGTAGACGAGGAATACATAACATTTCGCAAATCATATTATATCTTACCATGAAACATAGAAATGAGATGCGATATCGCGTTTTAGGAAGCATTAGAACTCTATTGCTACGATACCTAGACATCTGCAAACGCTATTTCCTTGCAATGACGTGTCGCATTTACGTTCATTTGAATTATAGACGAGGAATGCATAACACTTCGCAATGAATATTATATCTTATCATGAAACATAAATATGTGATGCAATATCTCGTTTTAAGAAGCATTTGAACTCTATTGCTTCGATACGTATACATTTGCAAACGCTATTTCTTTGCAAGGAAGTGTCGCATTTACATTCATTTGAAGTGTAGACGAGGAATACATAACACTTGGCAAATCATATTATATCTTACCATGAAACATAGAACTGAGATGCGATATCGCGTTTTAAGAAGCATTAGAACTCTATTGCTACGATACCTAGACATCTGCAAACACTATTTCCTTGCAAGGAAGTGTCGCATTTACATTCATTTGAATCGTAGACGAGGAATGCATAACACTTCGCAATGAATATTAAATCTTACCATGAAACATAGAAATGAGATGCGATATCGCGTTTTAAGAATCATATGAACTCTATTGCTACGATACGTAGACATCTGCAATCGCTATTTCCTTGCAAGGAAGTGTCGCATTTACTTTCATTTGAATCGCAGACGAGGAATGCATAACACTTCGCAATGAATATTATATCTTATCATGAAACATAGAAATGAGATGCAATATCTCGTTTTAAGAAGCATTTGAACTCTATTGCTTCGGTACGTAGGCATCTGCAAACGCTATTTCCTTGCAAGGAAGTGTCGCATTCACATTTATTTGAAGTGTAGACGAGGAATACATAACACTTCGCAAATCATGTTATATCTTACCATGAAACATAGAAATGAGATGCGATATCGCGTTTTAAGAATCATATGAACTCCATTGCTACGATACGTAGACATCTGCAATCGCTATTTCCTTGCTAGGAAGTGTCGCATTTACTTTCATTTGAATCGTAGACGAGGAATACATAACACTTCGCAAATCATATTATATCTTACCATGAAGCATAGAAATGAGATGCGATATCGCGTTTTAGGAAGCATTAGAACTCTATTGCTACGATACCTAGACATCTGCAAACGCTATTTCCTTGCAAGGACGTGTCGCATTTACGTTCATTTGAATCATAGACGAGGAATGCATAACACTTCGCAATGAATATTATATCTTATCATGAAACATAAATATGAGATGGAATATCTCGTTTTAAGAAGCATTTGAACTCTATTGCTTCGATTCGTAGACATCTGCAAACGCTATTTCCATGCAAGGAAGTATCGCATTTACATTCTTCTGAAGAGAATACGAGGTATACATAACACTTTACAATGAATATTATATCCTATCATGCAACATAGAAATGAGATGCGATATCGCGTTTTAAGAAGCGTTAGAACTCTATCGCTACGATACCTAGACATCTGCAGACACTATTTCCTAGCAAAGAAGTGTCGCATTTACATTCATTTGAAGTGTAGACGAGGAATACATAACACTTCGCAAATCATATTATATCTTACCATGAAACATTGAAATGAGATGCGATATCGCGTTTTAGGAAGCATTAGAACTCTATTGCTACGATACCTAGACATCTGCAAACGCTATTTCCTTGCAAGGAAGTGTCGCATTTACATTCATTTGAATCGTAGACGAGGAATGCATAACACTTCGCAATGTACATTGTATCTTATCATGAAACATAGATATGAGATGCGATATCGCGTTTTAAGAAGCATTAGAACTCTATTGCTACGATACCTAGACATCTGCAAACGCTATTTCCTTGCAAGGAAGTGTTGCATTTACATTCATTTGAATCGTGGACGAGGAATGCATAACACTTCGCAATGAATATTAAATCTTACCATGAAACATAGAAATGAGATGCGATATCGCGTTTTAAGAATCATATGTACTCTATTGCTACGATACCTAGACATCTGCAAACGCTATTTCCTTGCAAGGAAGTGTCGCATTTACATTCATTTGAATCGTGGACGAGGAATGCATAACACTTCGCAATGAATATTAAATCTTACCATGAAACATAGAAATGAGATGCGATATCGCGTTTTAAGAATCATATGAACTCTATTGCTACGATACGTAGACATCTGCAATCGCTATTTCCTTGCAAGGAAGTGTCGCATTTACTTTCATTTGAATCGCAGACGGGGAATGCATAACACTTCGCAATGAATATTATATCTTATCATGAAACATAGAAATGAGATGCAATATCGCGTTTTAGGAAGCATTAGAACTCTATTGCTACGATACGTAGACATCTGCAGACGCTATTTCCTTGCAAGGAAGTGTCGCATTTACATTCATTTGAAGTGTAGACGAGGAATGCATAACACTTTGCAATTCATGTTATATCTTACCATGAAACATAGAAATGAGATGCGATATCGCGTTTTAAGAATCATATGAACTCTATTGCTACGATACGTAGACATCTGCAATCGCTATTTCCTTGCAAGGAAGTGTCGCATTTTCATTCATTTGAAGTGTAGACGAGGAATGCATAACACTTCGCAAATCATGTTATATCTTACCATGAAATATGGAAATGAGATTCGATATCGCGTTTTAAGAAGCATTAGAACTCTATTGCTACGATACGTAGACATCTGCAAACGCTATTTCTTTGCAAGGAAGTGTCGCATTTACATTCATTTGAAGTGTAGACGAGGAATACATAACACTTCGCAAATCATATTATATCTTACCATGAAACATAGAAATGAGATGCGATATTGCGTTTTAGGAAGCATTAGAACTCTATTGCTACGATACCTAGACATCTGCAAACGCTATTTCCTTGCAAGGACGTGTCGCATTTACGTTCATTTGAATCATAGACGAGGAATGCATAACACTTCGCAATGAGTATTATATCTTATCATGAAACATAAATATGGGATGCAATATCTCGTTTTAAGAAGCATTTGAACTCTATTGCTTCGATACGTAGATATTTGCAAACGCTATTTCTTTGCAAGGAAGTGTCGCATTTACATTCATTTGAAGTGTAGACGAGGAATACATAACACTTCGCAATGTATATTGTATCTTATCATGAAACATAGATATGAGATGCAATATCTCGTTTTAAGAAGCATTTGAACTCTATTGCTACGATACCTAGACATCTGCAGACGCTATTTCCTAGCAAGGAAGTGTCGCATTTACATTCATTTGAAGTGTAGACGAGGAATACATGACACTTCGCAAATCATATTATATCTTACCATGAAACATAGAAATGAGATGCAATATCTCGTTTTAAGAAGCATTTGAACTCTATTGCTACGATACCTAGACATCTGCAGACGCCATTTCCTTGCAAGGAAGAGTCGCATTTACATTCATTTGAAGTGTAGACGAGGAATACATAACACTTCCCCAATCATATTATATCTTACCATGAAACATAGAAATGAGATGCGATATCGCGTTTTAAGAAGCGTTAGAACTCTATTGCTACGATAGGAAGACATCTGCAAACGCTATTTCCTAGCAAGGAAGTGTCGCATTTACATTCATTTGAAGTGTAGACGAGGACTACATAACACTTCGCGAATCATATTCTATCTTACCATGAAACATAGAAATGAGATGCGATATCGCGTTTTAAGAAGCATTGGAACTCTATTGCTTCGATACGTAGACATCTGCAAACGCTATTTCCTTGCAAGGAAGTGTCGTATTTACATTCTTTTGATGTGTAGACGAGTAATACATAACACTTCCCCAATCATATTATATCTTACCATGAAACATAGAAATGAGATGCGATATCGCGTTTTAAGAAGCATTTGAACTCTATTGCATCGATACGTAGACATCTGCAAACGCTATTTCCTTGCAAGGAAGTGTCGCATTTACTTTCCTTTGAATCGTAGACGAGGAATACATAACACTTCGCAAATCATATTATATCTTACCATGAAACATAGAAATGAGATGCGATATCGCGTTTTAAGAATCATAAGAACTCTATTGTTACGATACGTAGACATCTGCAATCGCTATTTCCTTGCAAGGAAGTGTCGCATTTACTTTCCTTTGAATCGTAGACGAGGAATACATAACACTTCGCAAATCATATTATATCTTACCATGAAACATAGAAATGAGATGCAGTATTGCGTTTTAGGAAGCATTAGAACAATATTGCTACGATACCTAGACATCTGCAAACGCTATTTCCTTGCAAGGAAGTGTCGCATTTACATTCATTTGAAGTGTAGACGAGGAATACATAACACTTCGCAATGTATATTGTATCTTATCATGAAACATAGATATGAGATGCAATATCTCGTTTTAAGAAGCATTTGAACTCTATTGCTACGATACCTAGACATCTGCAGACGCTATTTCCTAGCAAGGAAGTGTCGCATTTACATTCATTTGAAGTGTAGACGAGGAATACATGACACTTCGCAAATCATATTATATCTTACCATGAAACATAGAAATGAGATGCAATATCTCGTTTTAAGAAGCATTTGAACTCTATTGCTACAATACCTAGACATCTGCAGACGCTATTTCCTAGCATGGAAGTGTCGCATTTACATTCATTTGAAGTGTAGACGAGGAATATATGACACTTCGCGAATCATATTATATATTAACATGAAACATAGAAATGAGAAGCGATATTGCGTTTTAGGAAGCATTAGAACTCTATTGCTACGATACCTAGACATCTGCAAACGCTATTTCCTTGCAAGGACGTGTCGCATTTACGTTCATTTGAATCATAGACGAGGAATGCATAACACTTCGCAATGAGTATTATATCTTATCATGAAACATAAATATGGGATGCAATATCTCGTTTTAAGAAGCATTTGAACTCTATTGCTTCGATACGTAGATATTTGCAAACGCTATTTCTTTGCAAGGAAGTGTCGCATTTACATTCATTTGAAGTGTAGACGAGGAATACATGACACTTCGCAAATCATATTATATCTTACCATGAAACATAGAAATGAGATGCAATATCTCGTTTTAAGAAGCATTTGAACTCTATTGCTACGATACCTAGACATCTGCAGACGCCATTTCCTTGCAAGGAAGAGTCGCATTTACATTCATTTGAAGTGTAGACGAGGAATACATAACACTTCGCAAATCATATTATATCTTACCGTGAAACATAGAAATGAGATGCGATATCGCGTTTTAAGAAGTATTAGAACACTATTGCTAAGATAGGTAGACATTTGCAAACGCTATTTCCTTGCAAGGAAGTGTCGCATTTACATTCATTTGAAGTGTAGACGAGGAATACATAACACTTCTCCAATCATATTATATCTTACCATGAAACATAGAAATGAGATGCGATATCGCGTTTTAAGAAGCGTTAGAACTCTATTGCTACGATAGGTAGACATCTGCAAACGCTATTTCCTAGCAAGGAAGTGTCGCATTTACATTCATTTGAAGTGTAGACGAGGACTACATACCACTTCGCGAATCATATTCTATCTTACCATGAAACATAGAAATGAGATGCGATATCGCGTTTTAAGAAGCATTGGAACTCTATTGCTTCGATACGTAGACATCTGCAAACGCTATTTCCTTGCAAGGAAGTGTCGTATTTACATTCTTTTGATGTGTAGACGAGTAATACATAACACTTCCCCAATCATATTATATCTTACCATGAAACATAGAAATGAGATGCGATATCGCGTTTTAAGAAGCATTTGAACTCTATTGCATCGATACGTAGACATCTGCAAACGCTATTTCCTTGCAAGGAAGTGTCGCATTTACTTTCCTTTGAATCGTAGACGAGGAATACATAACACTTCGCAAATCATATTATATCTTACCATGAAACATAGAAATGAGATGCGATATTGCGTTTTAGGAAGCATTAGAACTCTATTGCTACGATACCTAGACATCTGCAAACGCTATTTCCTTGCAAGGACGTGTCGCATTTACGTTCATTTGAATCATAGACGAGGAATGCATAACACTTCGCAATGAGTATTATATCTTATCATGAAACATAAATATGGGATGCAATATCTCGTTTTAAGAAGCATTTGAACTCTATTGCTTCGATACGTAGATATTTGCAAACGCTATTTCTTTGCAAGGAAGTGTCGCATTTACATTCATTTGAAGTGTAGACGAGGAATACATAACACTTCGCAATGTATATTGTATCTTATCATGAAACATAGATATGAGATGCAATATCTCGTTTTAAGAAGCATTTGATCTCTATTGCTACGATACCTAGACATCTGCAGACGCTATTTCCTAGCAAGGAAGTGTCGCATTTACATTCATTTGAAGTGTAGACGAGGAATACATGACACTTCGCAAATCATATTATATCTTACCATGAAACATAGAAATGAGATGCAATATCTCGTTTTAAGAAGCATTTGAACTCTATTGCTACGATACCTAGACATCTGCAGACGCTATTTCCTTGCCAGGATGAGTCGCATTTACATTCATTTGAAGTGTAGACGAGGAATACATAACACTTCGCAAATCATATTATATCTTACCGTGAAACATAGAAATGAGATGCGATATCGCGTTTTAAGAAGTATTAGAACAATATTGCTAAGATAGGTAGACATTTGCAAACGCTAATTCCTTGCAAGGATGTGTCGCATTTACATTCATTTGAAGTGTAGACGAGGAATACATAACACTTCTCCAATCATATTATATCTTACCATGAAACATAGAAATGAGATGCGATATCGCGTTTTAAGAAGCATTAGAACTCTATTGCTACGATACCTAGAAATCTGCAAACGCTATTTCCTTGCAAGGAAGTGTCGCATTTACATTCATTTGAAGTGTAGACGAGGACTACATAACACTTCGCGAATCATATTCTATCTTACCATGAAACATAGAAATGAGATGCGATATCGCGTTTTAAGAAGCATTGGAACTCTATTGCTTCGATACGTAGAAATCTGCAAACGCTATTTCCTTGCAAGGAAGTGTCGCATTTACATTCATTTGAAGTGTAGACGAGGAATACATAACACTTCGCAAATCATATTATATCTTACCGTGAATCATAGAAATGAGATGCGATATCGCGTTTTAAGAAGTATTAGAACACTATTGCTAAGATAGGTAGACATTTGCAAACGCTATTTCGTAGCAGGGAAGTGTGGCATTTACATTCATTTGAAGTGTAGACGAGGAATACATAACACTTCGCAAATCATATTATATCTTACCATGAATCATAGGAATGAGATGCGATATCGCGTTTTAAGAAGCATTAGAACTCTATTGCTACGATACCTAGAAATCTGCAAACGCTATTTCCTTGCAAGGAAGTGTCGCATTTACATTCATTTGAAGTGTAGACGAGGAATACATAACACTTCGCAAATCATATTATATCTTACCATGAAACATAGAAATGAGATGCGATATCGCGTTTTAAGAATCATAAGTACTCTATTGTTACGATACGTAGACATCTGCAATCGCTATTTCCTTGCAAGGAAGTGTCGCATTTACTTTCCTTTGAATCGTAGACGAGGAATACATAACACTTCGCAAATCATATTATATCTTACCATGAAACATAGAAATGAGATGCGATATTGCATTTTAGGAAGCATTAGAACTCTATTGCTACGATACCTAGACATCTGCAAACGCTATTTCCTTGCAAGGACGTGTCGCATTTACGTTCATTTGTATCATAGACGAGGAATGCATAACACTTTGCAATGAGTATTATATCTTATCATGAAACATAAATATGGGATGCAATATCTCGTTTTAAGAAGCATTTGAACTCTATTGCTTCGATACGTAGATATTTGCAAACGCTATTTCTTTGCAAGGAAGTGTCGCATTTACATTCATTTGAAGTGTAGACGAGGAATACATAACACTTTGCAAATCATATTATATCTTACCATGAAACATAGAAATGAGATGCGATATCGCGTTTTAAGAAGCATTAGAACTCTATTGCTACGATACCTAGACATCTGCAAACGCTATTTCCTTGCAAGGAAGTGTCGCATTTACATTCATTTGAAGTGTAGACGAGTAATACATAACACTTCCCCAATCATATTATATCTTACCATGAAACATAGAAATGAGATGCGATATCGCGTTTTAAGAAGCATTTGAACTCTATTGCTTCGATACGTAGATATTTGCAAACGCTATTTCTTTGCAAGGAAGTGTCGCATTTACATTCATTTGAAGTGTAGACGAGGAATACATAACACTTCGCAATGTATATTGTATCTTATCATGAAACATAGATATGAGATGCAATATCTCGTTTTAAGAAGCATTTGAACTCTATTGCTACGATACCTAGACATCTGCAGACGCTATTTCCTAGCAAGGAAGTGTCGCATTTACATTCATTTCAAGTGTAGACGAGGAATACATGACACTTCGCAAATCATATTATATCTTACCATGAAACATAGAAATGAGATGCAATATCTCGTTTTAAGAAGCATTTGAACTCTATTGCTACGATACCTAGACATCTGCAGACGCTATTTCCTTGCAAGGAAGAGTCGCATTTACATTCATTTGAAGTGTAGACGAGGAATACATAACACTTCGCAAATCATATTATATCTTACCGTGAAACATAGAAATGAGATGCGATATCGCGTTTTAAGAAGTATTAGAACAATATTGCTAAGATAGGTAGACATTTGCAAACGCTAATTCCTTGCAAGGAAGTGTCGCATTTACATTCATTTGAAGTGTAGACGAGGAATACATAACACTTCTCCAATCATATTATATCTTACCATGAAACATAGAAATGAGATGCGATATCGCGTTTTAAGAAGCATTAGAACTCTATTGCTACGATAGGTAGACATCTGCAAACGCTATTTCCTA
This sequence comes from Xylocopa sonorina, assembly GCF_050948175.1. Lineage (NCBI taxonomy): Eukaryota > Metazoa > Arthropoda > Insecta > Hymenoptera > Apidae > Xylocopa > Xylocopa sonorina. Next base: position 90,535 of record NW_027490190.1, on the reverse strand, counting down.
GCAAGGAAGTGTCGCATTTACATTCATTTGAAGTGTAGACGAGGACTACATAACACTTCGCGAATCATATTCTATCTTACCATGAAACATAGAAATGAGATGCGATATCGCGTTTTAAGAAGCATTGGAACTCTATTGCTTCGATACGTAGACATCTGCAAACGCTATTTCCTTGCAAGGAAGTGTCGCATTTACATTCATTTGAAGTGTAGACGAGGAATACATAACACTTCGCAAATCATATTATATCTTACCGTGAAACATAGAAATGAGATGCGATATCGCGTTTTAAGAAGTATTAGAACACTATTGCTAAGATAGGTAGACATTTGCAAACGCTATTTCCTAGCAGGGAAGTGTGGCATTTACATTCATTTGAAGTGTAGACGAGGAATACATAACACTTCGCAAATCATATTATATCTTACCATGAAACATAGGAATGAGATGCGATTTCGCGTTTTAAGAAGCATTAGAACTCTACTGCTACGATACCTAGAAATCTGCAAACGCTATTTCCTTGCAAGGAAGTGTCGCATTTACATTCATTTGAAGTGTAGACGAGGAATACATAACACTTCGCAATGTATATTGTATCTTATCATGAAACATAGATATGAGATGCAATATCTCGTTTTAAGAAGCATTTGATCTCTATTGCTACGATACCTAGACATCTGCAGACGCTATTTCCTAGCAAGGAAGTGTCGCATTTACATTCATTTGAAGTGTAGACGAGGAATACATGACACTTCGCAAATCATATTATATCTTACCATGAAACATAGAAATGAGATGCAATATCTCGTTTTAAGAAGCATTTGAACTCTATTGCTACGATACCTAGACATCTGCAGACGCTATTTCCTTGCCAGGAAGAGTCGCATTTACATTCATTTGAAGTGTAGACGAGGAATACATAACACTTCGCAAATCATATTATATCTTACCGTGAAACATAGAAATGAGATGCGATATCGCGTTTTAAGAAGTATTAGAACAATATTGCTAAGATAGGTAGACATTTGCAAACGCTAATTCCTTGCAAGGATGTGTCGCATTTACATTCATTTGAAGTGTAGACGAGGAATACATAACACTTCTCCAATCATATTATATCTTACCATGAAACATAGAAATGAGATGCGATATCGCGTTTTAAGAAGCATTAGAACTCTATTGCTACGATACCTAGAAATCTGCAAACGCTATTTCCTTGCAAGGAAGTGTCGCATTTACATTCATTTGAAGTGTAGACGAGGACTACATAACACTTCGCGAATCATATTCTATCTTACCATGAAACATAGAAATGAGATGCGATATCGCGTTTTAAGAAGCATTGGAACTCTATTGCTTCGATACGTAGAAATCTGCAAACGCTATTTCCTTGCAAGGAAGTGTCGCATTTACATTCATTTGAAGTGTAGACGAGGAATACATAACACTTCGCAAATCATATTATATCTTACCGTGAATCATAGAAATGAGATGCGATATCGCGTTTTAAGAAGTATTAGAACACTATTGCTAAGATAGGTAGACATTTGCAAACGCTATTTCCTAGCAGGGAAGTGTGGCATTTACATTCATTTGAAGTGTAGACGAGGAATACATAACACTTCGCAAATCATATTATATCTTACCATGAATCATAGGAATGAGATGCGATATCGCGTTTTAAGAAGCATTAGAACTCTATTGCTACGATACCTAGAAATCTGCAAACGCTATTTCCTTGCAAGGAAGTGTCGCATTTACATTCATTTGAAGTGTAGACGAGGAATACATAACACTTCGCAAATCATATTATATCTTACCATGAAACATAGAAATGAGATGCGATATCGCGTTTTAAGAATCATAAGTACTCTATTGTTACGATACGTAGACATCTGCAATCGCTATTTCCTTGCAAGGAAGTGTCGCATTTACTTTCCTTTGAATCGTAGACGAGGAATACATAACACTTCGCAAATCATATTATATCTTACCATGAAACATAGAAATGAGATGCGATATTGCATTTTAGGAAGCATTAGAACTCTATTGCTACGATACCTAGACATCTGCAAACGCTATTTCCTTGCAAGGACGTGTCGCATTTACGTTCATTTGTATCATAGACGAGGAATGCATAACACTTCGCAATGAGTATTATATCTTATCATGAAACATAAATATGGGATGCAATATCTCGTTTTAAGAAGCATTTGAACTCTATTGCTTCGATACGTAGATATTTGCAAACGCTATTTCTTTGCAAGGAAGTGTCGCATTTACATTCATTTGAAGTGTAGACGAGGAATACATAACACTTTGCAAATCATATTATATCTTACCATGAAACATAGAAATGAGATGCGATATCGCGCTTTAAGAAGCATTAGAACTCTATTGCTACGATACCTAGACATCTGCAAACGCTATTTCCTAGCAAGGAAGTGTCGCATTTACATTCATTTGAAGTGTAGACGAGGACTACATAACACTTCGCGAATCATATTCTATCTTACCATGAAACATAGAAATGAGATGCGATATCGCGTTTTAAGAAGCATTGGAACTCTATTGCTTCGATACGTAGATATTTGCAAACGCTATTTCTTTGCAAGGAAGTGTCGCATTTACATTCATTTGAAGTGTAGACGAGGAATACATAACACTTCGCAAATCATATTATATCTTACCATGAAACATAGGAATGAGATGCGATATCGCGTTTTAAGAAGCATTAGAACTGTAACGTCCGGCGTACCGCCTTCCACCCCCCAACGCCTCCCACAGCACGCAGAGCCTTCTTACCTGCGAACATCTACATTAGAGCGCACGGGCAAATCACCCCTTCGCCGAGCTAAGGCAGCCGACCCGCAGTATCCGCCCCGGAGATGGACCGGCCAAACGCGCTATCGCGCGTATCCCGAGATCCACGAGGCACCAGCACAGCAACGCATCGAGTCACCCGCCCTTACTTACCCTTACGTTTACTATTCTAATGTATATACGTATAAATACTAAAATCCTATTTCTAAGTACACGACACACACATTGTAACACGAACAACACACACGCATATAATTCTAAGTTCAATATGTATTTTCTAGTTCATAAGTTGCGACGCGCGCCCGCGCGCATTCGACGCTTGCGGCTCACGCGTAACGCGAGCCGCTCCCACTCCGACCGGCCACCCCACCGCGTGGCCGCCCTACTCCGACCGTCCGCCCCACCGCGAGGGACCAACGACTCGCGCGCCACGCGACCCGAGGAGGTCTCGAGCACGCGAGCAAGAGCACATTCTAGTTCCGACTTCGATTCGACTCAGACCTCTCTCTGGGACTCGACCCGAGTACCCGATACTTCTAGTTTAACTTATGGCTTAGTGGCTTTCCATCACCACTTCGAGGTGTCTTCTAATTCTATTTCAAGTTCCATTTCGATTTCTAGTTAAGTTCTATTTCTACTAAGTTTAGTTTAGGGAAGTAAAGTGTATAGCATAGGTTTTTTATACAGAATATATCTTTATTGTTATTTTACATTTAAATTTCTATTTCATTTCTATTTCCACGCGATCACCTTCGGTTCTCGCGTATACACAATCACTTCCATACTTTGATTTAGTATCGTTACTTGGAACTCTACATAGTTAGAGCGGACCGCCGCTTAACTGTGTGGACTACAGATACGGATTACTCGAAGTAACCGATCGTTCTTCGTTCTGCTGGACCGATGCGGATAGAGTGGACCGCCGCTTATCCAATTTGAATCCAGTTAGGAGAAGTTCATCGTGGATGTGTCGCTCCGCTAATAAGAAAACGCGTCGTGCTGGTAGAAAGAACTTTCTACGTCGTTTAGTGCGCGACTACGCCGATCCAGCGTATTCAGCCTGCCACTCCGTTGTCGTTGCTGCCACCTCGGTTCAAATCCAGTCTTCCCCGGATTCGGCGAGCTCTGCGGCTCCACTTCACAGTTCCGGTCAACGCGGTTGGGTACTCGTTCCTCTGACGTTTCCGCAACGCCGACCCTACGCCGCAGCTATACCAGACGGCGATCCTCGACAGCAGCTGTACCTGGAACGTAATTATTGAATTATCAAGGTGTGAAGACAGCGAAAGGTTTGTGGAATCTCATTATATCGCGTCCTCGGGTATTTTTACCGGTAACGTCCCATAAAGGGAACCACGGTGCCCATCACAATATAGTGCTCGGCTCCGCGATTTCTGCTACGTGCCGTCGGGGGCAACTTCGGAAATTCTCCCGGTCCCGGACGTGACAGAACTCTATTGCTACGATACCTAGACATCTGCAGACGCTATTTCCTAGCAAGGAAGTGTCGCATTTACATTCATTTGAAGTGTAGACGAGGAATACATGACACTTCGCAAATCATATTATATCTTACCATGAAACATAGATATGAGATGCAACAACTCGTTTTAAGAAGCATTTGAACTCTACTGCTACGATACCTGGACATCTGCAGACGCTATTTCCTAGCATGGAAGTGTCGCATTTACATTCATTTGAAGTGTAGACGAGGAATATATGACACTTCGCAAATCATATTATATCTTACCATGAAACATAGAAATGGGATGCGATATCGCGTTTTAAGGAGCATTAGAACACTATTGCTACGATAGGTAGACATTTGCAAACGCTATTTCCTTGCAAGAAAGTGTCGTATTTACATTCTTTTGATGTGTATACGAGGAATACATAACACTTCGCAAATCATATTATATCTTACCATGAAACATAGAAATGAGATGCGATATCGCGTTTTAAGAATCATAAGTACTCTATTGTTACGATACGTAGACATCTGCAATCGCTATTTCCTTGCAAGTGTCGCATTTACTTTCCTTTGAATCGTAGACGAGGAATACATAACACTTCGCAAATCATATTATATCTTACCATGAAACATAGAAATGAGATGCGATATTGCGTTTTAGGAAGCATTAGAACTCTATTGCTACGATACCTAGACATCTGCAAACGCTATTTCCTTGCAAGGACGTGTCGCATTTACGTTCATTTGAATCATAGACGAGGAATGCATAACACTTCGCAATGAGTATTATATCTTATCATGAAACATAAATATGGGATGCAATATCTCGTTTTAAGAAGCATTTGAACTCTATTGCTTCGATACGTAGATATTTGCAAACGCTATTTCTTTGCAAGGAAGTGTCGCATTTACATTCAATTGAAGTGTAGACGAGGAATACATAACACTTCGCAAATCATATTATATCTTACCATGAAACATAGGAATGAGATGCGATATCGCGTTTTAAGAAGCATTAGAACTGTAACGTCCGGCGTACCGCCTTCCACCCCCCAACGCCTCCCACAGCACGCAGAGCCTTCTTACCTGCGAACATCTACATTAGAGCGCACGGGCAAATCACCCCTTCGCCGAGCTAAGGCAGCCGACCCGCAGTATCCGCCCCGGAGATGGACCGGCCAAACGCGCTATCGCGCGTATCCCGAGATCCACGAGGCACCAGCACAGCAACGCATCGAGTCACCCGCCCTTACTTACCCTTACGTTTACTATTCTAATGTATATACGTATAAATACTAAAATCCTATTTCTAAGTACACGACACACACATTGTAACACGAACAACACACACGCATATAATTCTAAGTTCAATATGTATTTTCTAGTTCATAAGTTGCGACGCGCGCCCGCGCGCATTCGACGCTTGCGGCTCACGCGTAACGCGAGCCGCTCCCACTCCGACCGGCCACCCCACCGCGTGGCCGCCCTACTCCGACCGTCCGCCCCACCGCGAGGGACCAACGACTCGCGCGCCACGCGACCCGAGGAGGTCTCGAGCACGCGAGCAAGAGCACATTCTAGTTCCGACTTCGATTCGACTCAGACCTCTCTCTGGGACTCGACCCGAGTACCCGATACTTCTAGTTTAACTTATGGCTTAGTGGCTTTCCATCACCACTTCGAGGTGTCTTCTAATTCTATTTCAAGTTCCATTTCGATTTCTAGTTAAGTTCTATTTCTACTAAGTTTAGTTTAGGGAAGTAAAGTGTATAGCATAGGTTTTTTATACAGAATATATCTTTATTGTTATTTTACATTTAAATTTCTATTTCATTTCTATTTCCACGCGATCACCTTCGGTTCTCGCGTATACACAATCACTTCCATACTTTGATTTAGTATCGTTACTTGGAACTCTACATAGTTAGAGCGGACCGCCGCTTAACTGTGTGGACTACAGATACGGATTACTCGAAGTAACCGATCGTTCTTCGTTCTGCTGGACCGATGCGGATAGAGTGGACCGCCGCTTATCCAATTTGAATCCAGTTAGGAGAAGTTCATCGTGGATGTGTCGCTCCGCTAATAAGAAAACGTGTCGTGCTGGTAGAAAGAACTTTCTACGTCGTTTAGTGCGCGACTACGCCGATCCAACGTATTCAGCCTGCCACTCCGTCGTGGTTGCTGCCACCTCGGTTCAAATCCAGTCTTCCCCGGATTCGGCGAGCTCTGCGGCTCCACTTCACAGTTCCGGTCAACGCGGTTGGGTACTCGTTCCTCTGACGTTTCCGCAACGCCGACCCTACGCCGCAGCTATACCAGACGGCGATCCTCGACAGCAGCCGTACCTGGAACGTAATTATTGAATTATCAAGGTGTGAAGACAGCGAAAGGTTTGTGGAATCTCATTATATCGGGTCCTCGGGTATTTTTACCGGTAACGTCCCATAAAGGGAACCACGGTGCCCATCACAATATAGTGCTCGGCTCCGCGATTTCTGCTACGTGCCGTCGCGGGCAACTTCGGAAATTCTCCCGGTCCCGGACGTGACAGAACTCTATTGCTACGATACCTAGACATCTGCAGACGCTATTTCCTAGCAAGGAAGTGTGGCATTTACATTCATTTGAAGTGTAGACGAGGAATACATGACACTTCGCAAATCATATTATATCTTACCATGAAACATAGATATGAGATGCAATAACTCGTTTTAAGAAGCATTTGAACTCTATCGCTACGATACCTAGACATCTGCAGACGCTATTTCCTAGCAAGGAAGTGTCGCATTTACATTCATTTGAAGTGTAGACGAGGAATACATGACACTTCGCAAATCATATTATATCCTACCATGAAACATAGAAATGAGATGCAATATCTCGTTTTAAGAAGCATTTGAACTCTACTGCTACGATACCTGGACATCTGCAGACGCTATTTCCTAGCATGGAAGTGTCGCATTTACATTCATTTGAAGTGTAGACGAGGAATATATGACACTTCGCAAATCATATTATATCTTACCATGAAACATAGAAATGGGATGCGATATCGCGTTTTAAGGAGCATTAGAACACTATTGCTACGATAGGTAGACATTTGCAAACGCTATTTCCTTGCAAGGAAGTGTCGTATTTACATTCTTTTGATGTGTATACGAGGAATACATAACACTTCGCAAATCATATTATATCTTACCATGAAACATAGAAATGAGATGCGATATCGCGTTTTAAGAATCATAAGTACTCTATTGTTACGATACGTAGACATCTGCAATCGCTATTTCCTTGCAAGGAAGTGTCGCATTTACTTTCCTTTGAATCGTAGACGAGGAATACATAACACTTCGCAAATCATATTATATCTTACCATGAAACATAGAAATGAGATGCGATATTGCGTTTTAGGAAGCATTAGAAATCTATTGCTACGATACCTAGACATCTGCAAACGCTATTTCCTTGCAAGGACGTGTCGCATTTACGTTCATTTGAATCATAGACGAGTAATGCATAATACTTCCCCAATCATATTATATCTTACCATGAAACATAGAAATGAGATGCGATATCGCGTTTTAAGAAGCATTTGAACTCTATTGCATCGATACGTAGACATCTGCAAACGCTATTTCCTTGCAAGGAAGTGTCGCATTTACATTCATTTGATGTGTAGACGAGGAATACATAACACTTCGCAATGTATATTGTATCTTATCATGAAACATAGATATGAGATGCAATATCTCGTTTTAAGAAGCATTTGAACTCTATTGCTACGATACCTAGACATCTGCAGACGCTATTTCCTAGCAAGGAAGTGTCGCATTTACATTCATTTGAAGTGTAGACGAGGAATACATGACACTTCGCAAATCATATTATATCTTACCATGAAACATAGATATGAGATGCAATAACTCGTTTTAAGAAGCATTTGAACTCTATTGCTACGATACCTAGACATCTGCAGACGCTATTTCCTAGCAAGGAAGTGTCGCATTTACATTCATTTGAAGTGTAGACGAGGAATACATGACACTTCGCAAATCATATTATATCTTACCATGAAACATAGAAATGAGATGCAATATCTCGTTTTAAGAAGCATTTGAACTCTACTGCTACGATACCTAGACATCTGCAGACGCTATTTCCTAGCATGGAAGTGTCGCATTTACATTCATTTGAAGTGTAGACGAGGAATATATGACACTTCGCAAATCATATTATATCTTACCATGAAACATAGAAATGGGATGCGATATCGCGTTTTAAGGAGCATTAGAACACTATTGCTACGATAGGTAGACATTTGCAAACGCTATTTCCTTGCAAGGAAGTGTCGTATTTACATTCTTTTGATGTGTATACGAGGAATACATAACACTTCGCAAATCATATTATATCTTACCATGAAACATAGAAATGAGATGCGATATCGCGTTTTAAGAATCATAAGTACTCTATTGTTACGATACGTAGACATCTGCAATCGCTATTTCCTTGCAAGGAAGTGTCGCATTTACTTTCCTTTGAATCGTAGACGAGGAATACATAACACTTCGCAAATCATATTATATCTTACCATGAAACATAGAAATGAGATGCGGTATTGCGTTTTAGGAAGCATTAGAACTCTATCGCTACGATACCTAGACATCTGCAAACGCTATTTCCTTGCAAGGACGTGTCGCATTTACGTTCATTTGAATCATAGACGAGGAATGCATAACACTTCGCAATGAGTATTATATCTTATCATGAAACATAAATATGGGATGCAATATCTCGTTTTAAGAAGCATTTGAACTCTATTGCTTCGATACGTAGATATTTGCAAACGCTATTTCTTTGCAAGGAAGTGTCGCATTTACATTCATTTGAAGTGTAGACGAGGAATACATAACACTTCGCAAATCATATTATATCTTACCATGAAACATAGGAATGAGATGCGATATCGCGTTTTAAGAAGCATTAGAACTCTATTGCTACGATACCTAGACATCTGCAAACGCTATTTCCTTGCAAGGAAGTGTCGCATTTACATTCATTTGAAGTGTAGACGAGTAATACATAACACTTCCCCAATCATATTATATCTTACCATGAAACATAGAAATGAGATGCGATATCGCGTTTTAAGAAGCATTTGAACTCTATTGCATCGATACGTAGACATCTGCAAACGCTATTTCCTTGCAAGGAAGTGTCGCATTTACATTCATTTGAAGTGTAGACGAGGAATACATAACACTTCTCCAATCATATTATATCTTAACATGAAACATAGAAATGAGATGCGATATCGCGTTTTAAGAAGCATTAGAACTCTATTGCTACGATAGGTAGACATCTGCAAACGCTATTTCCTAGCAAGGAAGTGTCGCATTTACATTCATTTGAAGTGTAGACGAGGACTACATAACACTTCGCGAATCATATTCTATCTTACCATGAAACATAGAAATGAGATGCGATATCGCGTTTTAAGAAGCATTGGAACTCTATTGCTTCGATACGTAGACATCTGCAAACGCTATTTCCTTGCAAGGAAGTGTCGCATTTACATTCATTTGAAGTGTAGACGAGGAATACATAACACTTCGCAAATCATATTATATCTTACCGTGAAACATAGAAATGAGATGCGATATCGCGTTTTAAGAAGTATTAGAACACTATTGCTAAGATAGGTAGACATTTGCAAACGCTATTTCCTTGCAAGGAAGTGTCGCATTTACATTCATTTGAAGTGTAGACGAGGAATACATAACACTTCTCCAATCATATTATATCTTACCATGAAACATAGAAATGAGATGCGATATCGCGTTTTAAGAAGCATTAGAACTCTATTGCTACGATAGGTAGACATCTGCAAACGCTATTTCCTAGCAAGGAAGTGTCGCATTTACATTCATTTGAAGTGTAGACGAGGACTACATAACACTTCGCGAATCATATTCTATCTTACCATGAAACATAGAAATGAGATGCGATATCGCGTTTTAAGAAGCATTGGAACTCTATTGCTTCGATACGTAGACATCTGCAAACGCTATTTCCTTGCAAGGAAGTGTCGCATTTACATTCATTTGAAGTGTAGACGAGGAATACATAACACTTCGCAAATCATATTATATCTTACCATGAAACATAGGAATGAGATGCGATATCGCGTTTTAAGAAGCATTAGAACTGTAACGTCCGGCGTACCGCCTTCCACCCCCCAACGCCTCCCACAGCACGCAGAGCCTTCTTACCTGCGAACATCTACATTAGAGCGCACGGGCAAATCACCCCTTCGCCGAGCTAAGGCAGCCGACCCGCAGTATCCGCCCCGGAGATGGACCGGCCAAACGCGCTATCGCGCGTATCCCGAGATCCACGAGGCACCAGCACAGCAACGCATCGAGTCACCCGCCCTTACTTACCCTTACGTTTACTATTCTAATGTATATACGTATAAATACTAAAATCCTATTTCTAAGTACACGACACACACATTGTAACACGAACAACACACACGCATATAATTCTAAGTTCAATATGTATTTTCTAGTTCATAAGTTGCGACGCGCGCCCGCGCGCATTCGACGCTTGCGGCTCACGCGTAACGCGAGCCGCTCCCACTCCGACCGGCCACCCCACCGCGTGGCCGCCCTACTCCGACCGTCCGCCCCACCGCGAGGGACCAACGACTCGCGCGCCACGCGACCCGAGGAGGTCTCGAGCACGCGAGCAAGAGCACATTCTAGTTCCGACTTCGATTCGACTCAGACCTCTCTCTGGGACTCGACCCGAGTACCCGATACTTCTAGTTTAACTTATGGCTTAGTGGCTTTCCATCACCACTTCGAGGTGTCTTCTAATTCTATTTCAAGTTCCATTTCGATTTCTAGTTAAGTTCTATTTCTACTAAGTTTAGTTTAGGGAAGTAAAGTGTATAGCATAGGTTTTTTATACAGAATATATCTTTATTGTTATTTTACATTTAAATTTCTATTTCATTTCTATTTCCACGCGATCACCTTCGGTTCTCGCGTATACACAATCACTTCCATACTTTGATTTAGTATCGTTACTTGGAACTCTACATAGTTAGAGCGGACCGCCGCTTAACTGTGTGGACTACAGATACGGATTACTCGAAGTAACCGATCGTTCTTCGTTCTGCTGGACCGATGCGGATAGAGTGGACCGCCGCTTATCCAATTTGAATCCAGTTAGGAGAAGTTCATCGTGGATGTGTCGCTCCGCTAATAAGAAAACGCGTCGTGCTGGTAGAAAGAACTTTCTACGTCGTTTAGTGCGCGACTACGCCGATCCAACGTATTCAGCCTGCCACTCCGTCGTCGTTGCTGCCACCTCGGTTCAAATCCAGTCTTCCCCGGATTCGGCGAGCTCTGCGGCTCCACTTCACAGTTCCGGTCAACGCCGTTGGGAACTCGTTCCTCTGACGTTTCCGCAACGCCGACCCTACGCCGCAGCTATAACAGACGGCGATCCTCGACAGCAGCTGTACCTGGAACGTAATTATTGAATTATCAAGGTGTGAAGACAGCGAAAGGATTGTGGAATCTCATTATATCGCGTCCTCGGGTATTTTTACCGGTAACGTCCCATAAAAGGAACCACGGTGCCCATCACAATACAGTGCTCGGCTCCGCGATTTCTGCTACGTGCCGTCGCGGGCAACTTCGGAAATTCTCCCGGTCCCGGACGTGACAGAACTCTATTGCTACGATACCTAGTCATCTGCAGACGCTATTTCCTAGCAGGGAAGTGTGGCATTTACATTCATTTGAAGTGTAGACGAGGAATGCATAACACTTCGCAATGAATATTATATCTTATCATGAAACATAGAAATCAGATGCGATATCTCGTTTTAAGAAGCATTAGAACTCTATCCCTACGATAGGTAGACATCTGCAAACGCTATTTCCTTGCAAGGAAGTGTCGCATTTACATTCTTCTGAAGAGAATATGAAGTATACATAACACTTTACAATGAATATTATATCCTATCATGCAACATAGAAATGAGATGCGATATCGCATTTTGAGAAGCATTAGAACTCTATCCCTACGATACGTAAATATCTGCAAACGCTATTTCCTCGCAAGGAAGTGTCGCATTTACATTCTTCTAAAGAGAATACGAGGTATACATAACACTTTACAATGAATATTATATCCTATCATGCGACATAGAAATGAGATGCGATATCGCGTTTTAAGAATCATAAGAACTCTATTGCTACGATACGTAGACATCTGCAAACGCTATTTCCTTGCAAGGAAGTGTCGCATTTACATTCATTTGAAGTGTAGACGAGGAATACATAACACTTCGCAATGAATATTACATCTTATCATGAAACATAGAAGTGAGATGCGATATCACGTTCTAAGAAGCATTAGAACCCCATCCCTACGATACGTAGACATCTGCAAACGCTATTTCCTAGCAAGAATGTGTCGCATTTACATTCATTTGAAGTGTAGACGAGGACTACATAACACTTCGCAAATCATATTCTATCTTACCATGAAACATAGAAATGAAATGCGATATCGCGTTTAAAGAAGCATTTGAACCCTATTGCTTCGATACGTGGACATTTGCAAACGCTACTTCCTAGCAAGGAAGTGTCGCATTTACATCCATTTGAATCGTAGACGAGGAATGCATAACACTTCGCAATGAATATTATATCTTATCATGAAACATAGATATGAGATGCGATATCTCGTTTTAAGAAGCATTTGAACTCTATAGCTTCGATACGTAGACATCTGCAAACGCTATTTCCTCGCAAGGAAGTATTGCATTTACATTCATTTGAAGTGTAGACGAGGACTACATAACACTTCGCAATGAATATTACATCTTATCATGAAACATAGAAATGAGATGCGATATCACGTTTTAAGAGGCACTAGAACTCCATCCCTACGATACGTAGACATCTGCAAACGCTATTTCCTAGCAAGGAAGTGTCGCATTCACATTCATTTGAAGTGTAGACGTGGACTACATAACACTTCGCAATGAGTATAACATCTTATCATGAAACATAGAAATGAGATGCGATATCACGTTCTAAGAAGCACTAAAACTCCATCCCTACGATACGTAGACAACTGCAAACGCTATTTCCTAGCAAGGAAGTGTCGCATTCACATTCATTTGAAGTGTAGACGTGGACTACATAACACTTCGTAAATCATATCTAATCTTACCATGAAACATAGAAATGAGATGCGATATCGCGTTTTAAGAAGCATAAGATCTCTATTGCTACGATACGTTGACATCTGCAAACGCTATTTCCTAGCAAAGAAGTGTCGCATTTACATTCATTTGAAGTGTAGACGAGAAATACATAACACTTCGCAATGAATATTACATCTTGTCATGAAACATAGAAATGAGATGCGATATCTCGTTTTAAGAATCATAAGAACTCTATTGCTACGATACGTAGACATCTCCAAACGCTATTTCCTTGCAAGGAAGTGTCGCATTTACATTCATTTGAAGTGTAGACGAGGAATACATAACACTTCGCAAATCATATTATACCTTACCATGAAACATGTAAATGAGCAGCGATATCGCGTTTTATGAATCATAATAACTCTATTGCTACGATACGTAGACATATGCAAACGCTATTTCCTTGCAAGGAAGACTCGCATTTACATTCATTTGAAGTGTAGACGAAGAATACATGACACGTCGCAAATCATATTATATCTTACCATGAAACATAGAAATGAGATGCGATATCGCGTTTTAAGAAGCATTAGAACACTATTGCTACGATAGGTAGACACTTGCAAACGCTATTTCCTTGCAAGGAAGTGTCGCATTTACATTCACTTGAAGTGTAGACGAGGAATACATAACACATCGCAAATCTTATTATATCTTACCATGAAACATAGAAATGAGATGCGATATCGCGACTTAATAAGCATTTGAACTCTATTGCTTCGATACGTAGACATCTGCAAACGCTATTTCCTTGCAAGGAAGTGTCGCATTTACATTCATTTGAAGTGTAGACGAGGAATACATAACACTTCGCAAATCATATTATATCTTACCATGAAACATAGAAATGAGATGCGATATCGCTTTTTAAGAATCATAAGAACTCTATTGCTACGATACGTAGACATCTCCAAACGCTATTTCCTTGCAAGGAAGTGTCGCATTTACATTCATTTGAAGTGTAGACGAGTAATACATAACACTTCGCAAATCATATTATATCTTACCATGAAACATGGAAATGAGATGCGATATCGCGTTTTAAGAAGCATTAGAACTCTATTGCTACGATAGGTAGACATCTGCATTGCTATTTCCTAGCAAGGAAGTTTCGCATTTACATTCATTTGAAGTGTAGAAGAGGAATACGTAACACTTCGCAAATCATATTATATCTAACCATGGAACATGGAAAAGAGATGCGATATCGCGTTTTAAGAAGCATTAGAACTCTATTGCTACGATAGGTAGACATCTGCAAACGCTATTTCGTAGCAAGGAAGTGTCGCATTTACATTCATTTGAAGTGTAGACGAGGAATACATAACACTTCGCAAATCATATTATATCTTACCATGAAACATAGAAATGAGATGCGATATCGCGTCTTAAGAAGCATTTGAACTCTATTGCTTCGATACGTAGACATCTGCAAACGCTATTTCCTTGCAAGTAAGAGTCGCATTTACATTCATTTGAAGTGTAGACGAGGAATACGTAACACTTCGCGAATCATATTATATCTTATCGTGAAACATAGAAATGAGATGCGATATCGCGTTTTAAGAAGTATTAGAACACTATTGCTAAGATAGGTAGACATTTGCAAACGCTATTTCCTTGCAAGGAAGTGTCGCATTTACATTCATTTGAAGTGTAGACGAGGAATACATAACACTTCTCCAATCATATTATATCTTACCATGAAACATAGAAATGAGATGCGATATCGCGTTTTAAGAAGCATTAGAACTCTATTGCTACGATAGGTAGACATCTGCAAACGCTATTTCCTAGCAAGGAAGTGTCGCATTTACATTCATTTGAAGTGTAGACGAGGACTACATAACACTTCGCGAATCATATTCTATCTTACCATGAAACATAGAAATAAGATGCGATATCGCGCTTTAAGAAGCATTAGAACTCTATTGCTACGATACCTAGTCATCTGCAGACGCTATTTCCTAGCAGGGAAGTGTGGCATTTACATTCATTTGAAGTGTAGACGGGGAATACATGACACTTCGCAAATCATATTATACCTTACCGTGAAACATAGGAATGAGATGCGATATCGCGTTTTAAGAAGCATTAGAACTTTATTGCTACGATACGTAGACATCTGCAAACGCCATTTCCTAGCGAGGAAGAGTCGCATTCACATTCATTTGAAGTGTAGACGAGGAATGCATAACACTTCGCAATGAATATTATATCTTATCATGGAACATAGAAATGAGATGCGACATCTCGTTTTAAGAAGCATTAGAACTCTATCCCTACGATACGTAGACATCTGCAAACGCTATTTCCTTGCAAGGAAGTGTCGCATTTACATTCATTTGAAGTGTAGAAGAGGAATACATAACACTTCGCAAATCATATTATATCTTACCATGAAACATGCAAATGAGATGCGATATCGCGTTTTAAGAGGCATTAGAACTCTATTGCTACGATAGGTAGACATCTGCAAACGCTATTTCCTAGCATAGAAGTGTCGCATTTACATTCATTTGAAGTGTAGAAGAGGAATACATAACACTTCGCAAATCATATTATATCTTACCATGAAACATGGAAATGAGATGCGATATCGCGTTTTAAGAAGCATTAGAACTCTATTGCTACGATAGGTAGACATCTGCAAACGCTATTTCCTAGCAAGGAAGTGTCGCATTTACATTCATTTGAATCGTAGACGAGGAATACATAACACTTCGCAATGAATATTATATCTTACCATGAAGCATGGAAATGAAATGCGATATCGCGTTTTAAGAAGCATTAGAACTCTATTACTACGATACCTAGACATCTGCAAACGCTATTTCCTTGCAAGGAAGAGTCGCATTTACATTTCTTTGAAGTGTAGACGAAGAATACATGACACATCGCAAATCATATTATATCTTACCATGAAACATAGAAATGAGATGCGATATCGCGTTTTAAGAAGCATCAGAAATTCAATGCTACGATACGTAGACATCTGCAAACGCTATTTCCTTGCAAGGAAGTGTCGCATTTACATTCATTTGAAGTGTAGACGAGGAATACATAACACTTCGCAAATCATATTATACCTTACCATGAAACATAGAAATGAGAAGCAATATCGCGATTTAAGAGTCATAAGAACTCTATTGCTACGATACGTAGACATCTGCAAACGCTATTTCCTTGCAAGGAAGTGCCGCATTTACATTCATTTGAATCGTAGACGAGGAATGCATAACACTTCGCAATGAATATTATATCTTACCATGAAACATAGAAATGAGATGCGAAATCGCGTTTTAAGAAGCATTAGAACTCTAGTGCTACGATGCCTAGACATCTGCAAACGCTATTTCCTAGCGTGCAAGTGTCGCATTCACATTCATTTGAAGTGTAGACGAGGAATACATGACACTTGGCAAATCTTATTATATCTTACCATGAAACATAGTAATGAGATGCGATATCGCGTTCTAAGAAGCATTAGAACTCTATTGCTACGATACGTAGACACCTGCAAACGCTATTTCCTAGCAAGGAAGTGTGGCATTTACATTCATTTGAATTGTAGACGAGGAATGCATAACACTTCGCAATGAATATTATATCTTACCATGAAACATAGAAATGAGATGCGATATCGCGTTTTAAGAAGCATTGGAACTCTATTACTACGATACGTAGACATCTGCAAACGCTATTTCCTTGCAAGGAAGAGTCGCATTTACATTCATTTGATGTGTAGACGAAGAATACATGACACTTCGCAAATCAGATTATATCTTACCATGAATCATAGAAATGAGATGCGATATCGCGTTTCAAGGATCATAAGAACTCTATTGCTACGATCCCTAGTCATCTGCAGACGCTATTTCCTAGCAGGGAAGTGTCGAATTTACATTCATTTGAAGTGTAGACGAGGACTACATAACACTTCGCAAATCATATTATATCTTACCATGAAACATAGAAATGAGATGCCACATCGCGTTTTAAGAATCATAAGAACTCTATTGCTACGATACGTAGACATCTGCAAACGCTATTTCCTTGCAAGGAAGTGTCGCATTTACATTCATTTGAAGTGTAGACGAGGAATACATAACACTTCCCCAATCATATTACATCTTACCATGAAACATAGAAATGAGATGCGATATCGCGTTTTAAGAAGCATTAGAGCTCTATTGCTACGATACGTAGACATCTGCAAACGCTATTTCCTTGCAAGGAAGTGTCGCATTTACATTCATTTGAAGTGTAGACGAGGAATACATGACACTTCGCAAATCATATTATATCTTACCATGAAACATAGAAATGAGAAGCAATATCGCGATTTAAGAATCATAAGAACTCTATTGCTACGATACGTAGACATCTGCAAACGCTATTTCCTTGCAAGGAAGTGCCGCATTTACATTCATTTGAAGTGTAGACGAGGAATACATGACACTTCGCAAATCTTATTATATCTTACCATGAAACATAGTAATGAGATGCGATATCGCGTTGTAAGAAGCATTAGAACTCTATCCCTTCGATACGTAGATATCTGCAAACGCTATTTCCTTGCAAGGAAGTGTCGCATTTACATTCATTTGAAGTGTAGGCGAGGAATACATGACACTTCGCAAATCATATTATATCTTACCATGAAACATAAAAATGTGATGCGATATCGCGTTTTAAGAAGCATCAGAAATCTATTGCTACGATACCTAGACATCTGCAAACGCTATTTCCTAGCAAGGAAGTGTCGCATTTACATTCATTTGAGGTGTAGACGAGGAATAAATGACACTTCGCAATTCATATTATATATTACCATGAAACATAGAAATGAGATGCGATATCGCGTTTTAAGAATCATAAGAACTCTATCGCTACGATACGTAGACATCTGCAAACGCTATTTCCTTGCAAGGAAGAGTCGCATTTACATTGATTTAAAGTGTAGACGAAGAATACATGACACTTCGCAAATCATATTATATCTTACCATGAAACATAGAAATGAGATGCGATATCGCGTTTTAAGAAGCATCAGAAATTCAATGCTACGATACGTAGACATCTGCAAACGCTATTTCCTTGCAAGGAAGTGTCGCATTTACATTCATTTGAAGTGTAGACGAGGAATACATAACACTTCGCAAATCATATTATACCTTACCATGAAACATAGAAATGAGAAGCAATATCGCGATTTAAGAATCATAAGAACTCTATTGCTACGATACATAGACATCTGCAAACGCTATTTCCTTGCAAGGAAGTGCCGCATTTACATTCATTTGAATCGTAGACGAGGAATGCATAACAATTCGCAATGAATATTATATCTTACCATGAGACATAGAAATGAGATGCGATATCGCGTTTTAAGAAGAATTAGAACTCTATTGCTACGATACCTAGACATCTGCAAACGCTATTTCCTAGCGAGCAAGTGTCGCATTCACATTCGTTTGAAGTGTAGACGTGGAATACATGACACTTCGCAAATCATATTGTATCTTACCATGAAACATAGAAATGAGATGCGATATCGCGTTTTAAGAAGCATTAGAACTCTATTGCTACGATACCTAGTCATCTGCAGACGCTATTTCCTAGTAGGGAAGTGTGGCATTTACATTCATTTGAAGCGTAGACGAGGAATACATGACACTTCGCAAATCATATTATATCTTACCATGAAACATAGAAATCAGATGCGATATCGCGTTTTAAGAAGCATTGGAAATCTATTGCTACGATACGTAGACATCCGCAAACGCTATTTCCTAGCGAGGAAGTGTCGCATTTACATTCATTTGAAGTGTAGACGAGGAATACATAACACTTCGCAAATCATATTATATCTTACCATGAAACATGGAAATGAGATGCGATATCGCGTTTTAAGAAGCATTAGAACTCTATTGCTACGATACGTAGACATCTGCAAACGCTATTTCCTTGCAAGGAAGTGTCGCATTTACATTCACTTGAAGTGTAGACGAGGAATACATAACACTTCGCATATCATATTATATCTTACCATGAAACATAGAAATGAGATGCGATATCTTGTTTTAAGATGCATTTGAACACTATTGCTTCGTTACGTAGACATCTGCAAGCGCTATTTCCAAGCAAGGAGGTGTCGCATTTACATCCATTTGAATCGTAGACGAGGAATGCATAACACTTCGCAATGAATATTATATCTTATCATGAAACATAGAAATGAGGTGCGATATGTCGTTTTAAGAAGCATTAGAACTCTATCCCTACGATACGTAGACATCTGCAAACGCTATTTCCTTGCAAGGAAGAGTCGCATTTACATTCATTTAAAGTGTAGACGAAGAATACATGACACTTCGCAAATCATATTATATCTTACCATGAAACATAGAAATGGGATGCGATATCGCGTTTTAAGAAGCATCAGAAATTCAATGCTACGATACGTAGACATCTGCAAACGCTATTTCCTAGCAAGGAAGTGTCGCATTTACATTCATTTGAGGTGTAGACGAGGAATAAATGACACTTCGCAATTCATATTATATATTACCATGAAACATAGAAATGAGATGCGATATCGCGTTTTAAGAATCATAAGAACTCTATCGCTACGATACGTAGACATCTGCAAACGCTATTTCCTTGCAAGGAAGAGTCGCATTTACATTCATTTAAAGTGTAGACGAAGAATACATGACACTTCGCAAATCATATTATATCTTACCATGAAACATAGAAATGAGATGCGATATCGCGTTTTAAGAAGCATCAGTAATTCAATGCTACGATACGTAGACATCTGCAAACGCTATTTCCTTGCAAGGAAGTGTCGCATTTACATTCATTTGAAGTGTAGACGAGGAATACATAACACTTCGCAAATCATATTATACCTTACCATGAAACATAGAAATGAGAAGCAGTATCGCGATTTAAGATTCATAAGAACTCTATTGCTACGATACATAGACATCTGCAAACGCTATTTCCTTGCAAGGAAGTGCCGCATTTACATTCATTTGAATCGTAGACGAGGAATGCATAACAATTCGCAATGAATATTATATCTTACCATGAGACATAGAAATGAGATGCGATATCGCGTTTTAAGAAGAATTAGAACTCTATTGCTACGATACCTAGACATCTGCAAACGCTATTTCCTAGCGAGGAAGTGTCGCATTTACATTCATTTGAAGTGTAGACGAGGAATACATAACACTTCCCCAATCATATTATATCTTACCATGAAACATGGAAATGAGATGCGATATCGCGTTTTAAGAAGCATTAGAACTCTATCGCTACGATACGTAGACATCTGCAAACGCTATTTCCTTGCAAGGAAGAGTCGCATTTACATTCATTTGAAGTGTAGACGAGGAATGCATAACACTTCGCAATGAATATTATATCTTAACATGAAACATAGATATGAGATGCAATATCTCGTTTTAAGAAGCATTTGAACTCTATTGCTTCAATACGTAGACATCTGCAAACGCTATTTCCTAGCAAGGAAGTGTCGCATTTACATTCATTTGAAGTGTAGGCGAGGAATACATAACACTTCGCAATGTATATTACATCTTATCATGAAACATAGAAATGAGATGCGATATCTTGTTTTAAGAAGCATTTGAACACTATTGCTTCGATACGTAGACATCTGCAAACGCTATTTTCTAGCAAGGAAATGTCGCATTTTCATCCATTTGAATCGTAGACGAGGAATGCATAACACTTCGCAATGAATATTATATCTTATCATGAAACATAGAAATGAGGTGCGATATGTCGTTTTAAGAAGCATTAGAACTCTATCCCTACGATACGTAGACATCTGCAAACGCTATTTCCTTGCAAGGAAGTGTCGCATTTACATTCATTTGAAGTGTAGAAGAGGAATACATAACACTTCGCAAATCATATTATATCTTACCATGAAGCATGGAAATGAAATGCGATATCGCGTTTTAAGAAGCATTAGAACTCTATTACTACGATACCTAGACATCTGCAAACGCTATTTCCTTGCAAGGAAGAGTCGCATTTACATTCATTTGAAGTGTAGACGAGGAATACATAACACTTCGCATATCATATTATATCTTACCATGAAACATAGAAATGAGATGCGATATCGCGTTTTAAGGATCATAAGAACTCTATTGCTATGATACGTAGACAACTGCAAACGCTATTTCCTTGCAAGGAAGTGTCGCATTTACATTCATTTGAAGTGTAGACAAGGAATACATAGCACTTCGCAAATCATAATATATCTTACCATGAAACATAGAAATGTGATGCGATGTCGCGTTATAAGAAGCATTAGGATTCTATTACTACGATACCTAGACATCTGCAAACGCTATTTCCTTGCAAGGAAGTGCCGCATTTACATTCATTTGAAGTGTAGACGAGGAATACATAGCACTTCGCAAATCATAATATATCTTACCATGAAACATAGAAATGAGATGCGATATCGCGTTTTAAGAAGCACTAGAACTCTATTACTACGATACCTAGACATCTGCAAACGCTATTTCCTAGCAAGGAAGTGTCGCATTTACATTCATTTGAAGTGTAGACGAAGACTACATAACACTTCGCAAATCATATTATATCTTACCATGAAACATAGAAATGAGATGCCATATCGCGTTTTAAGAATCATAAGAACTCTATTGCTACGATACGTAGACATCTGCAAACGCTATTTCCTTGCAAGGAAGTGTCGCATTTACATTCATTTGAAGTGTAGACGAGGAATACATAACACTTCCCCAATCATATTACATCTTACCATGAAACATAGAAATGAGATGCGATATCGCGTTTTAAGAAGCATTAGATCTCTATTGCTACGATACGTTGACATCTGCAAACGCTATTTCCTTGCAAGGAAGAGTCGCATTTACATTCATTTGAAGTGTAGACGAGGAATACATAACACTTCGCATATCATATTATATCTTACCATGAAACATAGAAATGAGATGCGATATCGCGTTTTAAGAAGCATCAGAAATTCAATGCTACGATACGTAGACATCTGCAAACTCTATTTCCTTGCAAGGAAGTGTCGCATTTACATTCATTTGAAGTGTAGACGAGGAATACATGACACTTCGCAAATCATATTATATCTTACCATGAAACATAGAAATCAGATGCGATATCGCGTTTTAAGAAGCATTGGAAATCTATTGCTACGATACGTAGACATCTGCAAACGCTATTTCCTAGCGAGGAAATGTCGCATTCACATTCATTTCAAGTGTAGACGTGGAATACACAACACTTTGCAAATCATATTATATCTTACCATGAAACACAGAAATGAGATGCGATATCGCGTTTTAAGGAGCATTAGAACTCTATTGCTACGATACGTAGAAATCTGCAAACGCTATTTCCTTGCAGGGAAGTGTCGCATTTACATTCATTTGAAGTGTAGACGAGGAATACATAACACTTCGCAAATCATATTATACCTTACCGTGAAACATAGAAATGAGAAGCAATATCGCGATATAAGAATCATAAGAACTCTATTGCTACGATACGTAGACACCTGCAAACGCTATTTCCTTGCAAGAAAGTGTCGCATTTACATTCATTTGAAGTGTAGAAGAGGAATACATAACACTTCGCAAATCATATTATATCTTACCATGAAACATAGAAATGTGATGCGATATCGCGTTTCAAGAAGCATCAGAAATCTATTGCTACGATACCTAGACATCCGCAGACGCTATTTCCTAGCAAGGAAGTGTCGCATTTACATTCATTTGAGGTGTAGACGAGGAATAAATGACACTTCGCAATTCATATTATATATTACCATGAAACATAGAAATGAGATGCGATATCGCGTTTTAAGGATCATAAGAAATCTATCGCTACGATACGTAGACATCTGCAAACGCTATTTCCTTGCAAGGAAGAGTCGCATTTACATTCATTTGAAGTGTAGACGAGGAATACATGACACTTCGCAAATCATATTATATCTTACCATGAAACATAGAAATCAGATGCGATATCGCGTTTTAAGAAGCATTGGAAATCTATTGCTACGATACGTAGACATCTGCAAACGCTATTTCCTAGCGAGGAAGTGTCGCATTTACATTCATTTGAAGTGTAGACGAGGAATACATAACACTTCCCCAATCATATTATATCTTACCATGAAACATGGAAATGAGATGCGATATCGCGTTTTAAGAAGCATTAGAACTCTATTGCTACGATACGTAGACATCTGCAAACGCTATTTCCTTGCAAGGAAGTGTCGCATTTACATTCATTTGAAGAGTAGACGAGGAATACATAACACTTCCCCAATCATATTATATCTTACCATGAAACATGGAAATGAGATGCGATATCGCGTTTTAAGAAGCATTAGAACTCTATTGCTACGATACGTAGACATCTGCAAACGCTATTTCCTTGCAAGGAAGTGTCGCATTTACATTCACTTGAATCGTAGACGAGGAATGCATAACACTTCGCAATGAATATTATATCTTAACATGAAACATAGATATGAGATGCAATATCTCGTTTTAAGAAGCATATGAACTCTATTGCTTCAATACGTAGACATCTGCAAACGCTATTTCCTAGCAAGGAAGTGTCGCATTTACATTCATTTGAAGTGTAGGCGAGGAATACATAACACTTCGCAGTGTATATTACATCTTATCATGAAACATAGAAATGAGATGCGATATCTTGTTTTAAGAAGCATTTGAACACTATTGGTTCGATACGTAGACATCTGCAAACGCTATTTCCTTGCAAGGAAGTGTCGCATTTACTTTCATTTGAATCGTAGAAGAGGAATGCATAACACTTCGCAATGAATAATATATCTTACCATGAAACATAGAAATGAGATGCGATATCGCGTTTTGAGAAGCATTAGAAAGCTACTGCTACGATACGTAGACATCTGCAAACGCTATTTCCTAGCGAGGAAGTATCGCAATCACATTCATTTGAAGTGTAGACGAGGAATACATAACACTTCGCAAATCATGTTGTATCTTACCATGAAACATAGAAACGAGATGCGATATCGCGTTTTAAGAATCAT
This sequence comes from Xylocopa sonorina, assembly GCF_050948175.1. NCBI lineage: Eukaryota > Metazoa > Arthropoda > Insecta > Hymenoptera > Apidae > Xylocopa > Xylocopa sonorina. Next base: position 65,800 of record NW_027490190.1, on the reverse strand, counting down.
ATGAACTCTATTGCTACGATACGTAGACATCTGCAATCGCTATTTCCTAGCAAGGAAGTGCCGCATTTACATTCATTTGAAGTGTAGACGAGGAATACATGATACTTCGCAAATCATATTATATCTTACCATGAAACATAGAAATGAGATGCGATATCGAGTTTTAAGAAGCATTAGAACTCTATTGCTACGATACCTAGACATCTGCAGACGCTATTTCCTAGCAAGGAAGTGTCGCATTTACATTCATTTGAAGTGTAGACGAGTAATACATGACACTTCGCAAGTCATATTATGTCTGACCATGAAACATAGAAATGAGATGCGATATCGCGTTTTAAGAAGCACTAGAATGCTATTGCTACGATACGTAGACATCTGCAAACGCTATTTCCTAGCGAGGAAGTATCGCATTCACATTCATTTGAAGTGTAGAGGAGGAATACATAACACTTCGCAAATCATATTATATCTTACCATGAAACATAGAAATAAGATGCGATATCGCGTTTTAAGAATCATAAGAAAACTACTGCTACGATAGGTAGACATTTGCAGACGCTATTTCCTTGCAAGGAAGTGTCGCATTTACTTTCATTTGAATCGTAGACGAGGAATGCATAACACTTCGCAATGAATAATATATCTTATGAAACATAGATATGAGATGCAATATCTCGTTTTAAGAAGCATTTGAACTCTATTGCTTCGATACGTAGACATTTGCAAGCGCTATTTCCTAGCAAAGCAGTGTCGCATTTACATTTATTTGAAGTGTAGACGAGGAATACATAACACTTAGCAAATCATATTATATCTTACCATGAAACATAGAAATGAGATGCGATATCGCGTTTTAAGAAGCATTAGAACTCTATTGCTACGATACCTAGACATCTGCAGACGCTATTTCCTAGCAAGGAAGTGTCGCATTTACATTCATTTGAAGTGTAGACGAGGAATACATAACACTTCGCAAATCATATTATATCTTACCATGAAACATAGAAATGAGATGCGATATCGCGTTTTGAGAAGCATTAGAAAGCTACTGCTACGATACGTAGACATCTGCAAACGCTATTTCCTAGCGAGGAAGTATCGCAATCACATTCATTTGAAGTGTAGACGAGGAATACATAACACTTCGCAAATCATGTTATATCTTACCATGAAACATAGAAACGAGATGCGATATCGCGTTTTAAGAATCATATGAACTCTATTGCTACGATACGTAGACATCTGCAATCGCTATTTCCTAGCAAGGAAGTGCCGCATTTACATTCATTTGAAGTGTAGGCGAGGAATACATAACACTTCGCAAATCATATTATATCTTACCATGAAACATAGAAATGAGATGCGATATCGCGTTTTAAGAGGCGTCAGAACTGTATTGCTACGATACCTAGACATCTGCAGACGCTATTTCCTTGCAAGGAAGTGTCGCATTTACATTCATTTGAAGTGTAGACGAGGAATACATGATACTTCGCAAATCATATTATATCTTACCATGAAACATAGAAATGTGATGCGATATCGCGTTTTAAGAATCATAAGAACACTACTGCTACGATAGGTAGGCATTTGCAAACGCAATTTCCTTGCAAGGAAGTGTCGCATTTACATTCATTTGAAGTGTAGACGAGGAATACATAACACTCCGCAAATCATATTATATCTTACCATGAAACATAGAAATGAGATGCGATATCGCGTTTTAAGAAGCATTAGAAAGTTATTGCTAACGATATGTAGACATTTGCAAGCGCTATTTCCTAGCAAAGCAGTGTCGCATTTACATTTATTTGAAGTGTAGACGAGGAATACATAACACTTAGCAAATCATATTATATCTTACCATGAAACATAGAAATGAGATGCGATATCGCGTTTTAAGAAGCATTAGAACTCTATTGCTACGATACGTAGACATCTGCAAACGCTATTTCCTAGCGAGGAAGTGTCGCATTCACATTCATTTGAAGTGTAGACGAGGAATACATAACAATTCGCAAATCATGTTATATCTTACCATGAAACATAGAAATGAGATGCGATATCGCGTTTTAAGAATCATAAGAACTCTATTGCTACGATACGTAGACATCTGCGAACGCTATTTCCTTGCAAGGAAGTGTCGCATTTACATTCATTTGAATCGTAGACGAGGAATGCATAACACTTCGCAATGAATATTATATCTTATCATGAAACATAGATATGAGATGCAATATCTCGTTTTAAGAAGCATTTGAACTCCATTGCTTCGATACGTAAACATCTGCAAACGCTATTTCCTTGCAAGGAAGTGTCGCATTTACATCCATTTGAATCGTAGACGAGGAATGCATAACACTTCGCAAATCATATTACATCTTACCATGAAACATAGAAATGAGATGCGATATCGCGTTTTAAGTAGCATTTGAACTCTATTGCTTCGATACGTAGACATCTGCAAACGCTATTTCCTTGCAAGGAAGAGTCGCATTTACATTCATTTGAAGTGTAGACGAGGAATACAGGACACTTCGAAAATCATATTATATCTTACCATGAAACATAGAAATGAGATGCGATATCGCGTTTTAAGAAGCATTAGAAAGCTATTGCTAACGAGACGTAGACATCTGCAAAAGCTATTTCCTAGCGAGGAAGTATCGCATTCACATTCATTTGAAGTGTAGACGAGGAATGCGTAACACATCGCAAATCATATTACATCTTACCATGAAACATAGAAATGAGATGCGATATCGCGTTTATGTAGCATTTGAACTCTATTGCTTCGATACGTAGACATCTGCAAACGCTATTTCCTTGCAAGGAATAGTCGCATTTACATTCATTTGAAGTGTAGACGAGGAATACAGGACTCTTCGACAATCATATTATATCTTACCATGAAACATAGAAATGAGATGCGATATCGCGTTTTAAGAAGCATTAGAAAGCTATTGCTAACGATACGTAGATATTTGCAAACGCTATTTCCAAGCAAAGAAGTGTCGCATTCACATTCATTTGAAGTGTAGGCGAGGAATACATAACACTTCGCAAATCATGTTATATCTTACCATGAAACATAGAAATGAGATGCGATATCGCGTTTTAAGAATTATAAGAGCTCTATTGTTACGATACGTAGACATCTGCAAACGCTATTTCCTTGCAAGGAAGTGTCGCATTCACATTCATTTGAATCGTAGACGAGGAATGCATAACACTTCGCAATGAATATTATATCTTATCATGAAACATAGATATGAGATGCAATATCTCGTTTTAAGAAGCATTTGAACTCCATTGCTTCGATACGTAAACATCTGCAAACGCTATTTCCTTGCAAGGAAGTGTCGCATTTACATCCATTTGAATCGTAGACGAGGAATGCATAACACTTCGCAAATCATATTACATCTTACCATGAAACATAGAAATGAGATGCGATATCGCGTTTTAAGTAGCATTTGAACTCTATTGCTTCGATACGTAGACATCTGCAAACGCTATTTCCTTGCAAGGAAGAGTCGCATTTACATTCATTTGAAGTGTAGACGAGGAATACAGGACACTTCGAAAATCATATTATATCTTACCATGAAACATAGAAATGAGATGCGATATCGCGTTTTAAGAAGCATTAGAAAGCTATTGCTAACGAGACGTAGACATCTGCAAAAGCTATTTCCTAGCGAGGAAGTATCGCATTCACATTCATTTGAAGTGTAGACGAGGAATGCGTAACACATCGCAAATCATATTACATCTTACCATGAAACATAGAAATGAGATGCGATATCGCGTTTATGTAGCATTTGAACTCTATTGCTTCGATACGTAGACATCTGCAAACGCTATTTCCTTGCAAGGAATAGTCGCATTTACATTCATTTGAAGTGTAGACGAGGAATACAGGACTCTTCGACAATCATATTATATCTTACCATGAAACATAGAAATGAGATGCGATATCGCGTTTTAAGAAGCATTAGAAAGCTATTGCTAACGATACGTAGATATTTGCAAACGCTATTTCCAAGCAAAGAAGTGTCGCATTCACATTCATTTGAAGTGTAGGCGAGGAATACATAACACTTCGCAAATCATGTTATATCTTACCATGAAACATAGAAATGAGATGCGATATCGCGTTTTAAGAATTATAAGAGCTCTATTGTTACGATACGTAGACATCTGCAAACGCTATTTCCTTGCAAGGAAGTGTCGCATTCACATTCATTTGAATCGTAGACGAGGAATGCATAACACTTCGCAAATCATATTACATCTTACCATGAAACATAGAAATGAGATGCGATATCGAGTTTTAAGAAGCATTAGAACTCTATTTCTACGATACGTAGACATCTGCAAGCGCTATTTCCTAGCAAAGCAGTGTCGCATTTACATTTATTTGAAGTGTAGACGAGGAATACATAACACTTAGCAAATCATATTATATCTTACCATGAAACATAGAAATGAGATGCGATATCGCGTTTTAAGAAGCATTAGAACTCTATTGCTACGATACCTAGACATCTGCAGACGCTATTTCCTAGCAAGGAAGTGTCGCATTTACATTCATTTGAAGTGTAGACGAGGAATACATAACACTTCGCAAATCATATTATATCTTACCATGAAACATAGAAATGAGATGCGATATCGCGTTTTGAGAAGCATTAGAAAGCTACTGCTACGATACGTAGACATCTGCAAACGCTATTTCCTAGCGAGGAAGTATCGCAATCACATTCATTTGAAGTGTAGACGAGGAATACATAACACTTCGCAAATCATGTTATATCTTACCATGAAACATAGAAACGAGATGCGATATCGCGTTTTAAGAATCATATGAACTCTATTGCTACGATACGTAGACATCTGCAATCGCTATTTCCTAGCAAGGAAGTGCCGCATTTACATTCATTTGAAGTGTAGGCGAGGAATACATAACACTTCGCAAATCATATTATATCTTACCATGAAACATAGAAATGAGATGCGATATCGCGTTTTAAGAGGCGTCAGAACTGTATTGCTACGATACCTAGACATCTGCAGACGCTATTTCCTTGCAAGGAAGTGTCGCATTTACATTCATTTGAAGTGTAGACGAGGAATACATGATACTTCGCAAATCATATTATATCTTACCATGAAACATAGAAATGTGATGCGATATCGCGTTTTAAGAATCATAAGAACACTACTGCTACGATAGGTAGGCATTTGCAAACGCAATTTCCTTGCAAGGAAGTGTCGCATTTACATTCATTTGAAGTGTAGACGAGGAATACATAACACTCCGCAAATCATATTATATCTTACCATGAAACATAGAAATGAGATGCGATATCGCGTTTTAAGAAGCATTAGAAAGTTATTGCTAACGATATGTAGACATTTGCAAGCGCTATTTCCTAGCAAAGCAGTGTCGCATTTACATTTATTTGAAGTGTAGACGAGGAATACATAACACTTAGCAAATCATATTATATCTTACCATGAAACATAGAAATGAGATGCGATATCGCGTTTTAAGAAGCATTAGAACTCTATTGCTACGATACGTAGACATCTGCAAACGCTATTTCCTAGCGAGGAAGTGTCGCATTCACATTCATTTGAAGTGTAGACGAGGAATACATAACAATTCGCAAATCATGTTATATCTTACCATGAAACATAGAAATGAGATGCGATATCGCGTTTTAAGAATCATAAGAACTCTATTGCTACGATACGTAGACATCTGCGAACGCTATTTCCTTGCAAGGAAGTGTCGCATTTACATTCATTTGAATCGTAGACGAGGAATGCATAACACTTCGCAATGAATATTATATCTTATCATGAAACATAGATATGAGATGCAATATCTCGTTTTAAGAAGCATTTGAACTCCATTGCTTCGATACGTAAACATCTGCAAACGCTATTTCCTTGCAAGGAAGTGTCGCATTTACATCCATTTGAATCGTAGACGAGGAATGCATAACACTTCGCAAATCATATTACATCTTACCATGAAACATAGAAATGAGATGCGATATCGAGTTTTAAGAAGCATTAGAACTCTATTTCTACGATACGTAGACATCTGCAAACGCTATTTCCTTGCAAGGAAGTGTCGCATTTACATTCATTTGAAGTGTAGACGAGGAATACATGACACTTCGCAAATCATGTTATATCTTACCATGAAACATAGAAATGAGATGCGATATCGCGTTTTAAGAATCATAAGAACTCTATTGCTACGATACGTAGACATCTGCAGACGCTATTTCCTTGCAAGGAAGTGTCGCATTTACTTTCATTTGAATCGTAGACGAGGAATGCATAACACTTCGCAATGAATAGTATATCTTATTAAACATAGATATGAGATGCATTATCTCGTTTTAAGAAGCATTTGAACTCTATTGCTTCGATACGTAGACATCTGCAAACGCTATTTCCTTGCAAGGAAGTGTCGCATTTACATTCATTTGAAGTGTAGGCGAGGAATACATGACACTTCGCAAATCATATTATATCTTACCATGAAACATAGAAATGTGATGCGATATCGCGTTTTAAGAAGCATCAGAAATCTATTGCTACGATACCTAGACATCTGCAGACGCTATTTCCTTGCAAGGAAGTGCCGCATTTACATTCATTTGAAGTGTAGACGAGGAATACATGACACTTCGCAAATCTTATTATATCTTACCATGAAACATAATAATGAGATGCGATATCGCGTTTTAAGAAGCATTAGAACTCTATCCCTTCGATACGTAGACATCTGCAAACGCTATTTCCTTGCAAGGAAGTGTCGCATTTACATTCATTTGAAGTGTAGGCGAGGAATACATGACACTTCGCAAATCATATTATATCTTACCATGAAACATAGAAATGTGATGCGATATCGCGTTTTAAGAAGCATCAGAAATCTATTGCTACGATACCTAGACATCTGCAGACGCTATTTCCTAGCAAGGAAGTGTCGCATTTACATTCATTTGAGGTGTAGACGAGGAATAAATGACACTTCGCAATTCATATTATATATTACCATGAAACATAGAAATGAGATGCGATATCGCGTTTTAAGAATCATAAGAACTCTATCGCTACGATACGTAGACATCTGCAAACGCTATTTCCTTGCAAGGAAGAGTCGCATTTACATTCATTTAAAGTGTAGACGAAGAATACATGACACTTCGCAAATCATATTATATCTTACCATGAAACATAGAAATGAGATGCGATATCGCGTTTTAAGAAGCATTTGAACTCTATTGCTTCAATACGTAGACATCTGCAAACGCTATTTCCTAGCAAGGAAGTGTCGCATTTACATTCATTTGAAGTGTAGACGAGGAATACATAACACTTCGCAAATCATATTATACCTTACCATGAAACATAGAAATGAGAAGCAGTATCGCGATTTAAGATTCATAAGAACTCTATTGCTACGATACATAGACATCTGCAAACGCTATTTCCTTGCAAGGAAGTGCCGCATTTACATTCACTTGAATCGTAGACGAGGAATGCATAACAATTCGCAATGAATATTATATCTTACCATGAGACATAGAAATGAGATGCGATATCGCGTTTTAAGAAGAATTAGAACTCTATTGCTACGATACCTAGACATCTGCAAACGCTATTTCCTAGCGAGGAAGTGTCGCATTTACATTCATTTGAAGTGCAGACGAGGAATACATAACACTTCCCCAATCATATTATATCTTACCATGAAACATGGAAATGAGATGCGATATCGCGTTTTAAGAAGCATTAGAACTCTATTGCTACGATACGTAGACATCTGCAAACGCTATTTCCTTGCAAGGAAGAGTCGCATTTACATTCATTTGAAGTGTAGACGAGGAATGCATAACACTTCGCAATGAATATTATATCTTAACATGAAACATAGATATGAGATGCAATATCTCGTTTTAAGAAGCATTTGAACTCTATTGCTTCAATACGTAGACATCTGCAAACGCTATTTCCTAGCAAGGAAGTGTCGCATTTACATTCATTTGAAGTGTAGGCGAGGAATACATAACACTTCGCAATGTATATTACATCTTATCATGAAACATAGAAATGAGATGCGATATCTTGTTTTAAGAAGCATTTGAACACTATTGCTTCGATACGTAGACATCTGCAAACGCTATTTTCTAGCAAGGAAATGTCGCATTTTCATCCATTTGAATCGTAGACGAGGAATGCATAACACTTCGCAATGAATATTATATCTTATCATGAAACATAGAAATGAGGTGCGATATGTCGTTTTAAGAAGCATTAGAACTCTATCCCTACGATACGTAGACATCTGCAAACGCTATTTCCTTGCAAGGAAGTGTCGCATTTACATTCATTTGAAGTGTAGAAGAGGAATACATAACACTTCGCAAATCATATTATATCTTACCATGAAGCATGGAAATGAAATGCGATATCGCGTTTTAAGAAGCATTAGAACTCTATTACTACGATACCTAGACATCTGCAAACGCTATTTCCTTGCAAGGAAGAGTCGCATTTACATTCATTTGAAGTGTAGACGAGGAATACATAACACTTCGCATATCATATTATATCTTACCATGAAACATAGAAATGAGATGCGATATCGCGTTTTAAGGATCATAAGAACTCTATTGCTATGATACGTAGACATCTGCAAACGCTATTTCCTTGCAAGGAAGTGTCGCATTTACATTCATTTGAAGTGTAGACAAGGAATACATAGCACTTCGCAAATCATAATATATCTTACCATGAAACATAGAAATGTGATGCGATGTCGCGTTATAAGAAGCATTAGGATTCTATTACTACGATACCTAGACATCTGCAAACGCTATTTCCTTGCAAGGAAGTGCCGCATTTACATTCATTTGAAGTGTAGACGAGGAATACATAGCACTTCGCAAATCATAATATATCTTACCATGAAACATAGAAATGAGATGCGATATCGCGTTTTAAGAATCATAAGAACTCTATTGCTACGATACGTAGACATCTGCAAACGCTATTTCCTTGCAAGGAAGTGCCGCATTTACATTCATTTGAAGTGTAGACGAGGAATACATGACACTTCGCAAATCTTATTATATCTTACCATGAAACATAGTAATGAGATGCGATATCGCGTTTTAAGAAGCATTAGAACTCTATCCCTTCGATACGTAGACATCTGCAAACGCTATTTCCTTGCAAGGAAGTGTCGCATTTACATTCATTTGAAGTGTAGACGAGGAATACATAACACTTCGCAAATCATATTATACCTTACCATGAAACATAGAAATGAGAAGCAATATCGCGATTTAAGAATCATAAGAACTCTATTGCTACGATACGTAGACATCTGCAAACGCTATTTCCTTGCAAGGAAGTGCCGCATTTACATTCATTTGAATCGTAGACGAGGAATGCATAACAATTCGCAAATCATGTTATATCTTACCATGAAACATAGAAATGAGATGCGATATCGCGTTTTAAGAATCATATTAACTCTATTGCTACGATACGTAGACATCTGCAATCGCTATTTCCTAGCAAGGAAGTGTCGCATTTACATTCATTTGAAGTGTAGACGAGGAATACATGATACTTCGCAAATCATATTATATCTTACCATGAAACATAGAAATCAGATGCGATATCGCGTTTTAAGAAGCATTGGAAATCTATTGCTACGATACGTAGACATCTGCAAACGCTATTTCCTTGCAAGGAAGTGTCGCATTTACTTTCATTTGAATCGTAGAAGAGGAATGCATAACACTTCGCAATGAATAATATATCTTACCATGAAACATAGAAATGAGATGCGATATCGCGTTTTGAGAAGCATTAGAAAGCTACTGCTACGATACGTAGACATCTGCAAACGCTATTTCCTAGCGAGGAAGTATCGCAATCACATTCATTTGAAGTGTAGACGAGGAATACATAACACTTCGCAAATCATGTTGTATCTTACCATGAAACATAGAAACGAGATGCGATATCGCGTTTTAAGAATCATATGAACTCTATTGCTACGATACGTAGACATCTGCAATCGCTATTTCCTAGCAAGGAAGTGCCGCATTTACATTCATTTGAAGTGTAGACGAGGAATACATGATACTTCGCAAATCATATTATATCTTACCATGAGACATAGAAATGAGATGCGATATCGAGTTTTAAGAAGCATTAGAACTCTATTGCTACGATACCTAGACATCTGCAGACGCTATTTCCTAGCGAGGAAGTGTCGCATTTACATTCATTTGAAGTGTAGACGAGTAATACATGACACTTCGCAAGTCATATTATGTCTGACCATGAAACATAGAAATGAGATGCGATATCGCGTTTTAAGAAGCACTAGAATGCTATTGCTACGATACGTAGACATCTGCAAACGCTATTTCCTAGCGAGGAAGTATCGCATTCACATTCATTTGAAGTGTAGAGGAGGAATACATAACACTTCGCAAATCATATTATATCTTACCATGAAACATAGAAATGAGATGCGATATCGCGTTTTAAGAATCATAAGAACACTACTGCTACGATAGGTAGACATTTGCAGACGCTATTTCCTTGCAAGGAAGTGTCGCATTTACTTTCATTTGAATCGTAGACGAGGAATGCATAACACTTCGCAATGAATAATATATCTTATGAAACATAGATATGAGATGCAATATCTCGTTTTAAGAAGCATTTGAACTCTATTGCTTCGATACGTAGACATTTGCAAGCGCTATTTCCTAGCAAAGCAGTGTCGCATTTACATTTATTTGAAGTGTAGACGAGGAATACATAACACTTAGCAAATCATATTATATCTTACCATGAAACATAGAAATGAGATGCGATATCGCGTTTTAAGAAGCATTAGAACTCTATTGCTACGATACCTAGACATCTGCAGACGCTATTTCCTAGCAAGGAAGTGTCGCATTTACATTCATTTGAAGTGTAGACGAGGAATACATAACACTTCGCAAATCATATTATATCTTACCATGAAACATAGAAATGAGATGCGATATCGCGTTTTGAGAAGCATTAGAAAGCTACTGCTACGATACGTAGACATCTGCAAACGCTATTTCCTAGCGAGGAAGTATCGCAATCACATTCATTTGAAGTGTAGACGAGGAATACATAACACTTCGCAAATCATGTTATATCTTACCATGAAACATAGAAACGAGATGCGATATCGCGTTTTAAGAATCATATGAACTCTATTGCTACGATACGTAGACATCTGCAATCGCTATTTCCTAGCAAGGAAGTGCCGCATTTACATTCATTTGAAGTGTAGGCGAGGAATACATAACACTTCGCAAATCATATTATATCTTACCATGAAACATAGAAATGAGATGCGATATCGCGTTTTAAGAGGCGTCAGAACTCTATTGCTACGATACCTAGACATCTGCAGACGCTATTTCCTTGCAAGGAAGTGTCGCATTTACATTCATTTGAAGTGTAGACGAGGAATACATGATACTTCGCAAATCATATTATATCTTACCATGAAACATAGAAATGTGATGCGATATCGCGTTTTAAGAATCATAAGAACACTACTGCTACGATAGGTAGGCATTTGCAAACGCAATTTCCTTGCAAGGAAGTGTCGCATTACATTCATTTGAAGTGTAGACGAGGAATACATAACACTCCGCAAATCATATTATATCTTACCATGAAACATAGAAATGAGATGCGATATCGCGTTTTAAGAAGCATTAGAAAGTTATTGCTAACGATATGTAGACATTTGCAAGCGCTATTTCCTAGCAAAGCAGTGTCGCATTTACATTTATTTGAAGTGTAGACGAGGAATACATAACACTTAGCAAATCATATTATATCTTACCATGAAACATAGAAATGAGATGCGATATCGCGTTTTAAGAAGCATTAGAACTCTATTGCTACGATACGTAGACATCTGCAAACGCTATTTCCTAGCGAGGAAGTGTCGCATTCACATTCATTTGAAGTGTAGACGAGGAATACATAACAATTCGCAAATCATGTTATATCTTACCATGAAACATAGAAATGAGATGCGATATCGCGTTTTAAGAATCATAAGAACTCTATTGCTACGATACGTAGACATCTGCGAACGCTATTTCCTTGCAAGGAAGTGTCGCATTTACATTCATTTGAATCGTAGACGAGGAATGCATAACACTTCGCAATGAATATTATATCTTATCATGAAACATAGATATGAGATGCAATATCTCGTTTTAAGAAGCATTTGAACTCCATTGCTTCGATACGTAAACATCTGCAAACGCTATTTCCTTGCAAGGAAGTGTCGCATTTACATCCATTTGAATCGTAGACGAGGAATGCATAACACTTCGCAAATCATATTACATCTTACCATGAAACATAGAAATGAGATGCGATATCGCGTTTTAAGTAGCACTTGAACTCTATTGCTTCGATACGTAGACATCTGCAAACGCTATTTCCTTGCAAGGAAGAGTCGCATTTACATTCATTTGAAGTGTAGACGAGGAATACAGGACACTTCGAAAATCATATTATATCTTACCATGAAACATAGAAATGAGATGCGATATCGCGTTTTAAGAAGCATTAGAAAGCTATTGCTAACGAGACGTAGACATCTGCAAAAGCTATTTCCTAGCGAGGAAGTATCGCATTCACATTCATTTGAAGTGTAGACGAGGAATGCGTAACACATCGCAAATCATATTACATCTTACCATGAAACATAGAAATGAGATGCGATATCGCGTTTATGTAGCATTTGAACTCTATTGCTTCGATACGTAGACATCTGCAAACGCTATTTCCTTGCAAGGAATAGTCGCATTTACATTCATTTGAAGTGTAGACGAGGAATACAGGACTCTTCGACAATCATATTATATCTTACCATGAAACATAGAAATGCATAGAAATGAGATGCGATATCGCGTTTTAAGAAGCATTAGAAAGCTATTGCTAACGATACGTAGATATTGCAAACGCTATTTCCAAGCAAAGAAGTGTCGCATTCACATTCATTTGAAGTGTAGGCGAGGAATACATAACACTTCGCAAATCATGTTATATCTTACCATGAAACATAGAAATGAGATGCGATATCGCGTTTTAAGAATTATAAGAGCTCTATTGTTACGATACGTAGACATCTGCAAACGCTATTTCTTGCAAGGAAGTGTCGCATTCACATTCATTTGAATCGTAGACGAGGAATGCATAACACTTCGCAAATCATATTACATCTTACCATGAAACATAGAAATGAGATGCGATATCGAGTTTTAAGAAGCATTAGAACTCTATTTCTACGATACGTAGACATCTGCAAACGCTATTTCCTTGCAAGGAAGTGTCGCATTTACATTCATTTGAAGTGTAGACGAGGAATACATGACACTTCGCAAATCATGTTATATCTTACCATGAAACATAGAAATGAGATGCGATATCGCGTTTTAAGAATCATAAGAACTCTATTGCTACGATACGTAGACATCTGCAGACGCTATTTCCTTGCAAGGAAGTGTCGCATTTACTTTCATTTGAATCGTAGACGAGGAATGCATAACACTTCGCAATGAATAGTATATCTTATTAAACATAGATATGAGATGCATTATCTCGTTTTAAGAAGCATTTGAACTCTATTGCTTCGATACGTAGACATCTGCAAACGCTATTTCCTTGCAAAGAAGTGTCGCATTTACATTCATTTGAAGTGTAGACGAGGAATACATAACATTTCGCAAATCATATTATATCTTACCATGAAACATAGAAATGAGATGCGATATCGCGTTTTAAGAAGCATCAGAAATCCATTGCTACAATACGTAGACATCTGCAAACGCTATTTCCTTGCAAGATAGTGTCGCATTTACATTCATTTGATGTGTAGACGAGGAGTACATAACACTTCGCAAATCATATTATATCTTGCCATGAAACATAGAAATGAGATGCGATATCGCGTTTTAAGAAGCATTAGAACTCTACTGCTACGATACGTAGACATCTGCAAACGCTATTTCCTAGCGAGGAAGTGTCGCATTCACATTCATTTGAAGTGTAGACGAGGAATACATAGCACTCCGCAAATCATATTATATCTTACCATGAAACATAGAAATGTGATGCGATATCGCGTTTTAAGAATCATAAGAACACTACTGCTACGATAGGTAGACATTTGCAAACGCAATTTCCTTGCAAGGAAGTGTCGCATTTACATTCATTTGAAGTGTAGACGAGGAATACATAACACTCCGCAATCATATTATATCTTACCATGAAACATAGAAATGAGATGCGATATCGCGTTTTAAGAAGCATTAGAAAGTTATTGCTAACGATATGTAGACATTTGCAAGCGCTATTTCCTAGCAAAGCAGTGTCGCATTTACATTTATTTGAAGTGTAGACGAGGAATACATAACACTTAGCAAATCATATTATATCTTACCACGAAACATAGAAATGAGATGCGATATCGCGTTTAAGTAGCATTTGAACTCTATTGCTTCGATACGTACACATCTGCAAACGCTATTTCCTTGCAAGGAAGAGTCGCATTTACATTCATTTGAAGTGTAGACGAGGAATACAGGACACTTCGAAAATCATATTATATCTTACCATGAAACATAGAAATGAGATGCGATATCGCGATTTAGAAACATTAGAAAGCTATTGCTAACGATACGTAGACATTTGCAAACGCTATTTCCAAGCAAAGAAGTGTCGCATTCACATTCATTTGAAGTGTAGACGAGGAATACATAACACTTCGCAAATCATGTTATATCTTACATGAAACATAGAAATGAGATGCGATATCGCGTTTTAAGAATTATAAGAGCTCTATTGTTACGATACGTAGACATCTGCAAACGCTATTTCCTTGCAAGGAAGTGTCGCATTCACATTCATTTGAATCGTAGACGAGGAATGCATAACACTTCGCAAATCATATTACATCTTACCATGAAACATAGAAATGAGATGCGATATCGAGTTTTAAGAAGCATTAGATCTCTATTGCTACGACAACTAGACATCTGCAGACGCTATTCCTAGCAAGGAAGTGTCGCATTTACATTCATTTGATGTGTAGACGAGGAATACATGATACTTCGCAAATCATATTATATCTCAACATGAAACATAGAAATGAGATGCGATATCGCGTTTTAAGAAGCATTAGAACTCTATTTCTACGATACGTAGACATCTGCAAACGCTATTTCCTTGCAAGGAAGTGTCGCATTTACATTCATTTGAAGTGTAGACGAGGAATACATGACACTTCGCAAATCATGTTATATCTTACCATGAAACATAGAAATGAGATGCGATATCGCGTTTTAAGAATCATAAGAACTCTATTGCTACGATACGTAGACATCTGCAAACGCTATTTCCTTGCAAAGAAGTGTCGCATTTACATTCGTTTGAAGTGTAGACGAGGAATACATAACACTTCGCAAATCATGTTATATCTTACCATGAAACATAGAAATGAGATGCGATATCGCGTTTTAAGAATTATAAGAGCTCTATTGTTACGATACGTAGACATCTGCAAACGCTATTTCCTTGCAAGGAAGTGTCGCATTCACATTCATTGAATCGTAGACGAGGAATGCATAACACTTCGCAAATCATATTACATCTTACATGAAACATAGAAATGAGATGCGATATCGAGTTTTAAGAAGCATTAGAACTCTATTGCTACGACAACTAGACATCTGCAGACGCTATTTCCTAGCAAGGAAGTGTCGCATTACATTCATTTGATGTGTAGACGAGGAATACATGATACTTCGCAAATCATATTATATCTCAACATGAAACATAGAAATGAGATGCGATATCGCGTTTTAAGAAGCATTAGAACTCTATTTCTACGATACGTAGACATCTGCAAACGCTATTTCCTTGCAAGGAAGTGTCGCATTTACATTCATTTGAGTGTAGACGAGGAATACATGACACTTCGCAAATCATGTTATATCTTACCATGAAACATAGAAATGAGATGCGATATCGCGTTTTAAGAATCATAAGAACTCTATTGCTACGATACGTAGACATCTGCAAACGCTATTTCCTTGCAAAGAAGTGTCGCATTTACATTCGTTTGAAGTGTAGACGAGGAATACATAACACTTCGCAAATCATATTATATCTTACCATGAAACATAGAAATGAGATGCGATATCGCGTTTTAAGGATCATAAGATCTCTATTGCTACGATACGTAGACATCTGCAAACGCTATTCCCTTGCAAGGAAATGTCACATTTACATTCATTTGAAGTGTAGACGAGGAATACATAACACTTCGCATATCATATTATACCTTACCATGAAACGTAGAAATGAGATGCGATATCGCCTTTTAAGAATCATAAGAACTCTATCGCTACGATACGTAGACATCTGCAAACGCTATTTCCTTGCAAGGAAGTGTCGCATTTACATCATTTGAATCGTAGACGAGGAATACATAACACTTCGCAAATCATGTTATATCTTACCATGAAACATAGAAATGAGATGCGGTATCGCGTTTTAAGAATTATAAGAGCTCTATTGTTACGATACGTAGACATCTGCAAACGCTATTTCTTGCAAGGAAGTGTCGCATTCACATTCATTTGAATCGTAGACGAGGAATGCATAACACTTCGCAAATCATATTACATCTTACATGAAACATAGAAATGAGATGCGATATCGAGTTTTAAGAAGCATTAGAACTCTATTGCTACGACAACTAGACATCTGCAGACGCTATTTCCTAGCAAGGAAGTGTCGCATTTACATTCATTTGATGTGTAGACGAGGAATACATGATACTTCGCAAATCATATTATATCTCAACATGAAACATAGAAATGAGATGCGATATCGCGTTTTAAGAAGCATTAGAACTCTATTTCTACGATACGTAGACATCTGCAAACGCTATTTCCTTGCAAGGAAGTGTCGCATTTACATTCATTTGAAGTGTAGACGAGGAATACATGACACTTCGCAAATCATGTTATATCTTACCATGAAACATAGAAATGAGATGCGATATCGCGTTTTAAGAATCATAAGAACTCTATTGCTACGATACGTAGACATCTGCAAACGCTATTTCCTTGCAAAGAAGTGTCGCATTTACATTCGTTTGAAGTGTAGACGAGGAATACATAACACTTCGCAAATCATATTATATCTTACCATGAAACATAGAAATGAGATGCGATATCGCGTTTTAAGGATCATAAGATCTCTATTGCTACGATACGTAGACATCTGCAAACGCTATTTCCTTGCAAGGAAGTGTCGCATTTACATTCATTTGAAGTGTAGACGAGGAATACATAACACTCCGCAAATCATATTATATCTTACCATGAAACATAGGAATGAGATGCGATATAGCGTTTTAAGAATCATAAGAACTCTATTGCAACGATACGTAGACATCTGCAATCGCTATTTCCTAGCAAGGAAGTGTCGCATTTACATTCATTTGAAGTGTAGACGAGGAATACATAATACTTCGCAAATCATATTATATCTTATCATGAAACATAGAGTTGAGATGCGATATCGCGTTTTAAGAAGCATTAGAACGCTATTGCTACAATACGTAGACATCTGCAAACGCTATTTCCTAGCGAGGAAGTGTAGCATTCACATTCATTTGAAGTATAGACGAGGAATACATAGCAATTCGCAAATCATGTTATATCTTACCATGAAACATAGAAATGAGATGCGATATCGCGTTTTAAGAGGCGTCAGAACTCTATTGCTACGATACCTAGACATCTGCAGACGCTATTTCCTTGCAAGGAAGTGTCGCATTTACATTCATTTGAAGTGTAGACGAGGAATACATGATACTTCGCAAATCATATTATATCTTACCATGAAACATAGAAATGAGATGCGATATCGCGTTTTAAAAAGCATTAGAACACTATTGCTACGATAGGTAGACATTTACAAACGCTATTTCCTAGCAACGAAGTGTCGCATTTACATTCATTTGATGTGTAGACGAGGAATACATGATACTTCGCAAATCATATTATATCTCAACATGAAACATAGAAATGAGATGCGATATCGCGTTTTAAGAAGCATTAGAACTCTATTTCTACGATACGTAGACATCTGCAAACACTATTTCCTTGCAAGGAAGTGTCGCATTTACATTCATTTGAAGTGTAGACGAGGAATACATGACACTTCGCAAATCATGTTATATCTTACCATGAAACATAGAAATGAGATGCGATATCGCGTTTTAAGGATCATAAGATCTCTATTGCTACGATACCTAGACATCTGCAGACGCTATTTCCTTGCAAGGAAGTGTCGCATTCACATCTATTTGAAGTGTAGACGAGGAATACATAACACTTCGCAAATCATATTATATCTTACCATGAAACATAGAAGTGAGATGCGATATCGCGTTTTAAGAGGCATTAGAAAGCTATTGCTACAATACGTAGACATCTGCAAACGCTATTTCCTAGCGAGGAAGTGTCGCATTCACATTCATTTGAAGTATAGACGAGGAATACATAGCAATTCGCAAATCATGTTATATCTTACCATGAAACATAGAAATGAGATGCGATATCGCGTTTTAAGAGGCATTAGAACTCTATTGCTACGATACCTAGACACCTGCAGACGCTATTTCCTTGCAAGGAAGTGTCGCATTCACATCTATTTGAAGTGTAGACGAGGAATACATGATACTTCGCAAATCATATTATATCTTACCATGAAACATAGAAATGAGGTGTGATATCGCGTTTTAAGAAGCATTAGAACACTATTGCTACGATAGGTAGACATTTGCAAACGCTATTTCCAAGCAAAGAAACTGTCGCATTTACATTCATTTGAAGTGTAGGCGAGGAATACATAACACTTCGCAAATCATATTATATCTTACCATGAAACATAGAAATGAGATGCGATATCGCGTTTTAAGAGGCGTCAGAACTCTATTGCTACGATACCTAGACATCTGCAGACGCTATTTCCTTGCAAGGAAGTGTCGCATTTACATTCATTTGAAGTGTAGACGAGGAATACATGATACTTCGCAAATCATATTATATCTTACCATGAAACATAGAAATGAGATGCGATATCGCGTTTTAAGAAGCATTAGAACACTATTGCTACGATAGGTAGACATTTGCAAACGCTATTTCCTAGCAACGAAGTGTCGCATTTACATTCATTTGAAGTGTAGACGAGGAATACATGATACTTCGCAAATCATACTATATCTTACCATGAAACATAGAAATGAGATGCAATATCGCGTTTTAAGAATCATAAGAACTCTATTGCTACGATACGTAGACATCTGCAAACACTATTTCCTTGCAAGGAAGTGTCGCATTTACATTCATTTGAAGTGTAGACGAGGAATACATGATACTTCGCAATTCATATTATATCGTACCATGAAACATAGAAATGAGATGCGATATTGGGTTTTAAGAAGCATTACAACTCTATTGCTACGATACGTAGACATCTGCAAACGCTATTTCCTTGCAAGGAAGTGTCGCATTCACATCTATTTGAAGTGTAGACGAGGAATACATGATACTTCGCAAATCATATTATATCTTACCATGAAACATAGAAATGAGGTGCGATATCGCGTTTTAAGAAGCATTAGAACACTATTGCTACGATAGGTAGACATTTGCAAACGCTATTTCCAAGCAAAGAAACTGTCGCATTTACATTCATTTGAAGTGTAGGCGAGGAATACATAACACTTCGCAAATCATATTATATCTTACCATGAAACATAGAAATGAGATGCGATATCGCGTTTTAAGAGGCGTCAGAACTCTATTGCTACGATACCTAGACATCTGCAGACGCTATTTCCTTGCAAGGAAGTGTCGCATTTACATTCATTTGAAGTGTAGACGAGGAATACATGATACTTCGCAAATCATATTATATCTTACCATGAAACATAGAAATGAGATGCGATATCGCGTTTTAAGAAGCATTAGAACACTATTGCTACGATAGGTAGACATTTGCAAACGCTATTTCCTAGCAACGAAGTGTCGCATTTACATTCATTTGAAGTGTAGACGAGGAATACATGATACTTCGCAAATCATACTATATCTTACCATGAAACATAGAAATGAGATGCAATATCGCGTTTTAAGAATCATAAGAACTCTATTGCTACGATACGTAGACATCTGCAAACACTATTTCCTTGCAAGGAAGTGTCGCATTTACATTCATTTGAAGTGTAGACGAGGAATACATGATACTTCGCAATTCATATTATATCGTACCATGAAACATAGAAATGAGATGCGATATTGGGTTTTAAGAAGCATTACAACTCTATTGCTACGATACGTAGACATCTGCAAACGCTATTTCCTTGCAAGGAAGTGTCGCATTTACATTCATTTGAAGTGTAGACGAGGAATACATGACACTTCGCAAATCATATTATATCTTACCATGAAACATAGAAATGAGATGCGATATCGCGTTTTAAGGAGCATTAGAAAGCTATTGCTAACGATACGTAGACATCAGCAAACGCTATTTCCTAGCGAGGAAGTATCGCATTCACATTCATTTGAAGTGTAGACGAGGAATACATAACACTTCGCAAATCATGTTATATCTTACCATGAAACATAGAAATGAGATGCGATATCGCGTTTTAAGAATCATATGAACTCTATTGCTACGATACGTAGACATCTGCAATCGCTATTTCCCAGCAAGGAAGTGTCGCATTTACATTCATTTGAAGTGTAGACGAGGAATACATGATACTTCGCAAATCATATTATATCTTACCATGAAACATTGAAATGGGATGCGATATCGCGTTTTAAGAAGCATTAGAACACTATTGCTACGATATGTAGACATTTGCAAACGCTATTTACTAGCAAAGAAGTGTCGCATTTACATTCATTTGAAGTGTAGACGAAGAATACATGACACTTCGCAAATCATATTATATCTTACCATGAAACATAGAAATGAGATGCGATATCGCGTTTTAAGAAGCATTAGAAAGCTATTGCTAACGATACGTAGATATCTGCATACGCTATTTCCTAGCGAGGAAGTATCGTATTCACATTCATTTGAAGTGTAGACGAGGAATACACAACACTTCGCAAATCATGTTATATCTTACCATGAAACATAGAAATGAGATGCGATATCGCGTTTTAAGAATCATATTAACTCTATTGCTACGATACGTAGACATCTGCAATCGCTATTTCCTAGCAAGGAAGTGTCGCATTTACATTCATTTGAAGTGTAGACGAGGAATACATGATACTTCGCAAATCATATTATATCTTACCATGAAACATAGAAATGAGATGCGATATCGCGTTTTAAGAGGCATTAGAACTCAATTGCTACGATACCTAGACATCTGCAGACGCTATTTCCTAGCAAGGAAGTGTCGCATTTACATTCATTTGAAGTGTAGACGAGGAATACATGATACTTCGCAAATCATATTATATCTTACCATGAAACATAGAAATGAGATGCGATATCGCGTTTTAAGAGGCATTAGAACTCTATTGCCACGATACCTAGACATCTGCAGACGCTATTTCCTAGCAAGGAAGTGTCGCATTTACATTCATTTGAAGTGTAGACGAGGAATACATGATACTTCGCAAATCATATTATATCTTACCATGAAACATAGCAATGAGATGCGATATCGCTTTTTAAGAAGCATTAGAACACTATTGCTACGATATGTAGACATTTGCAAACGCTATTTCCTAGCAAAGAAGTGTCGCATTTACATTCATTTGAAGTGTAGACGAGGAATACATAACACTTCGCAAATCATTTTATATCTTACCATGAAACATAGGAATGAGACGCGATATCGCGTTTTAAGAGGCATTAGAACTCTATTGCTACGATACCTAGACATCTGCAGACGCTATTTCCTAGCAAGGAAGTGTCGCATTCACATTCATTTGAAGTGTAGACGAGGAATACATAACAAATCGCAAATTATATTATATCTTACCATGAAACATAGGAATGAGATGCGATATCGCGTTTTAAGAGGCATTAGAACTCTATTGCTACGATACCTAGACATCTGCAGACGCTATTTCCTTGCAAGGAAATGTCACATTTACATTCATTTGAAGTGTAGACGAGGAATACATAACACTTCGCATATCATATTATACCTTACCATGAAACGTAGAAATGAGATGCGATATCGCCTTTTAAGAATCATAAGAACTCTATCGCTACGATACGTAGACATCTGCAAACGCTATTTCCTTGCAAGGAAGTGTCGCATTTACATTCATTTGAATCGTAGACGAGGAATGCATAACACTTCGCAAATCATGTTATATCTTACCATGAAACATAGAAATGAGATGCGATATCGCGTTTTAAGGATAATATGAACTCTATTGCTACGATACGGAGACATCTGCAATCGCTATTTCCTAGCAAGGAAGTGTCGCATTTTCATTCATTTGAAGTGTAGACGAGGAATACATGATACTTCGCAATTCATATTATATCTTACCATGAAACATAGAAATGAGATGCGATATCGCGTTTTAAGAAGCATTAGAACACTATTGCTACGATATGTAGATATTTGCAAACGCTATTTTCTAGCAAAGAAGTGTCGCATTTATATTCATTTGAAGTGTAGACGAGGAATACATAACACTTCGCAAGTCATGTTATATCTTACCATGAAACATAGAAATGAGATGCGATATCGCGTTTTAAGAAGCATTTGAACACTATTGCTTCGATACGTAGACATCTGCAAACGCTATTTCCTTGCAAGTAAGAGTCGCATTTACATTCATTTGAAGTGTAGACGAGGAATACATAACACTTCGCATATCATATTATACCTTACCATGAAACGTAGAAATGAGATGCGATATCGCCTTTTAAGAATCATAAGAACTCTATCGCTACGATACGTAGACATCTGCAAACGCTATTTCCTTGCAAGGAAGTGTCGCATTTACATTCATTTGAATCGTAGACGAGGAATGCATAACACTTCGCAAATCATGTTATATCTTACCATGAAACATAGAAATGAGATGCGATATCGCGTTTTAAGGATAATATGAACTCTATTGCTACGATACGGAGACATCTGCAATCGCTATTTCCTAGCAAGGAAGTGTCGCATTTTCATTCATTTGAAGTGTAGACGAGGAATACATGATACTTCGCAATTCATATTATATCTTACCATGAAACATAGAAATGAGATGCGATATCGCGTTTTAAGAAGCATTAGAACACTATTGCTACGATATGTAGATATTTGCAAACGCTATTTTCTAGCAAAGAAGTGTCGCATTTATATTCATTTGAAGTGTAGACGAGGAATACATAACACTTCGCAAGTCATGTTATATCTTACCATGAAACATAGAAATGAGATGCGATATCGCGTTTTAAGAAGCATTTGAACACTATTGCTTCGATACGTAGACATCTGCAAACGCTATTTCCTTGCAAGTAAGAGTCGCATTTACATTCATTTGAAGTGTAGACGAGGAATACAGGACACTTCGAAAATCATATTATACCTTACCATGAAACATAGAAATGAGATGCGATATCGCGTTTTAAGAATCATAAGAACTCTATTGCTACGATACGTAGACATCTGCAAACGCTATTTCCTTGCAAGGAAGTGTCGCATTTACATTCATTTGAAGTGTAGACGAGGAATACATAACACTTCGCAAATCATATTATATCTTACCTTGAAACATAGAAATAAGATGCGATATCGCGTTCTAAGAAGCATTAGAACACTATTGCTACGATATGTAGATATTTGCAAACGCTATTTCCTTGCAAGGAAATGTCACATTTACATTCATTTGAAGTGTAGACGAGGAATACATAACACTTCGCATATCATATTATACCTTACCATGAAACGTAGAAATGAGATGCGATATCGCCGTTTAAGAATCATAAGAACTCTTACGCTACGATACGTAGACATCTGCAAACGCTATTTCCTTGCAAGGAAGTGTCGCATTTACATTCATTTGGATCGTAGACGAGGAATGCATAACACTTCGCAAATCATGTTATATCTTACCATGAAACATAGAAATGAGATGCGATATCGCGTTTTAAGAATCATAAGAACTCTATCGCTACGATACGTAGACATCTGCAAACGCTATTTCCTTGCAAGGAAGTGTCGCATTTACATTCATTTGAATCGTAGACGAGGAATGCATAACACTTCGCAAATCATGTTATATCTTACCATGAAACATAGAAATGAGATGCGATATCGCGTTTTAAGGATAATATGAACTCTATTGCTACGATACGTAGACATCTGCAATCGCTATTTCCTAGCAAGGAAGTGTCGCATTTTCATTCATTTGAAGTGTAGACGAGGAATACATGATACTTCGCAATTCATATTATATCTTACCATGAAACATAGAAATGAGATGCGATATCGCGTTTTAAGAAGCATTAGAACACTATTGCTAGGATATGTAGATATTTGCAAACGCTATTTTCTAGCAAAGAAGTGTCGCATTTATATTCATCTGAAGTGTAGACGAGGAATACATAACACTTCGCAAATCATGTTATATCTTACCATGAAACATAGAAATGAGATGCGATATCGCGTTTTAAGAATCATATGAACTCTATTGCTACGATACGTAGACATCTGCAAACGCTACTTCCTTGCAAAGAAGTGTGGCATTTACATTCATTTGAAGTGTAGACGAGGAATACATGATACTTCGCAAATTATATCTCATCTTACCATGAAACATAGGAATGAGATGCGATATCGCGTTTTAAGAAGCATTTGAACACTATTGCTTCGATACGTAGACATCTGCAAACGCTATTTCCTTGCAAGTAAGAGTCGCATTTACATTCATTTGAAGTGTAGACGAGGAATACAGGACACTTCGAAAATCATATTATACCTTACCATGAAACATAGAAATGAGATGCGATATCGCGTTTTAAGAATCATAAGAACTCTATTGCTACGATACGTAGACATCTGCAAACGCTATATCCTTGCAAGGAAGTGTCGCATTTACATTCATTTGAAGTGTAGACGAGGAATACATAACACTTCGCAAATCATATTATATCTTACCCTGAAACATAGAAATGATATGCGATATCGCGTTTGAAGAAGCATTAGAAAGCTATTGCTACGATACGTAGACATCTGCAAACGCTATTTCCTAGCGAGGAAGTATCGCATTCACATTCATTTGAAGTGTAGACGAGGAATACATAACACTTCGCAAATCATTTTATATCTTACCATGAAACATAGAAATGAGATGCGATATCGCATTTTAAGAAGCATTAGAACTCTATTGCTACGATACGTAGACATCTGCAAACGCTATTTCCTTGCAAAGAAGTGTCGCATTTACATTCATTTGAAGTGTAGACGAGGAATACATAACACTTCGCAAATCATATTATATCTTACCATGAAGCATAGAAATGAGATGCGATATCGCGCTTCAAGAATCATAAGAACTCTATTGCTACGATACGTAGACATCTGCAAACGCTATTTCATTGCAAGGAAGTGTCGCATTTACATTCATTTGAAGTGTAGTCGAGGAATACGTATCACTCCGCAAATCATATTATATCTTACCATGAAACATAGTAATGAGATGCGATATCGCGTTTTAAGGATCATAAGAACTCTATTGCTACTATACGTAGAAAATTGCAAACGCTATTTCCTAGAGAGGAAGTGTTGCATTCACATTCATTTGTAGTGTAGACGAGGAATACATAACTCTCCGCAAATCATATTATATCTTACCATGAAACATAGAAATGTGATGCGATATCGCGTTTTAAGAATTATAAGAACTCTATTGCTACGATACGTAGACATCTGCAAACGCTTTTTCCTTGCAAAGAAGTGTCGCATTTACGTTCATTTGAATTGTAGACGAGGAATACATAACACCTCGCAAATCATATTATATCTTACCATGTAACATAGAAATGAGATGCGATATCGCGTTCTAAGAAAGCACAAGAACTCAACTGCTACGATACGTAGACATCTGCAAACGCTATTTCCTAGCGAGGAAGTGTCGCATTCACATTCATTTGAAGTGTAGACGAGGAATACATAACACTCCGCAAATCATATTATATCTAACCATGAAACATAGAAATGTGATGCGATATCGCGTTTTAAGAATCATAAGAACTCTATTGCTACGATACGTAGACATCTGCAGACGCTATTTCCTAGCAAGGAAGTGTCGCATTTACATTCATTTGAAGTGTAGACGAGGAATACATAACACTTCGCAAATCATATTATATCTTACCATGAAGCATAGAAATGAGATGCGATATCGCGTTTTAAGAAGCATCAGAAATCCATTGCTACGATACGTAGACATCTGCAAACGCTATTTCCTTGCAACAAAGTATCGCATTTACATTCATTTGAAGTGTAGACGAGGAATACAGGACACTTCGCAAATCATATTATATCTTACCTTGAAACATAGAAATGAGATGCGATATCGCGTTTTAAGAAGCATTAGAAAGCTATTGCTACGATACGTAGACATCTGCAAACGCTATCTCCTAGCGAGGAAGTATCGCATTCACATTCTTTTGAAGTGTAGGCGGGGAATACATAACACTTCGCAAATCATTTTATATCTTACCATGAAACATAGAAATGAGATGCGATATCGCGTTTTAAGAGGCATTAGAACTCTATTGCTACGATATCTAGACATCTGCAGACGCTATTTCCTTGCAAGGAAATGTCACATTTACATTCATTTGAAGTGTAGACGAGGAATACATAACACTTCGCATATCATATTATACCTTACCATGAAACATAGAAATGAGATGCGATATCGCGTTTTAAGAAGCATTAGAACTCTACTGCTACGATACGCGGACATCTGCAAACGCTATTTCCTAGCGAGGAAGTGTCACATTCACATTCATTTGAAGTGTAGACGAGGAATACATAAGACTTCGCAAATCATATTATATCTTACCATGAAACATAGAAATGAGATGCGATATCGCGTTTTAAGAAGCATTAGAACTCTATTGCTTCGATACGTAGACATCTGCAAACGCTATTTCCTTGCAAGTAAGAGTCGCATTTACATTCATTTGAAGTGTAGACCAGGAATACAGGACACTTCGAAAATCATATTATACCTTACCATGAAACATAGAAATGAGATGCCATATCGCGTTTTAAGAATCATAAGAACTCTATTGCTACGATACGTAGACATCTGCAAACGCTATTTCCTTGCAAGGAAGTGTCGCATTTACATTCATTTGAAGTGTAGACGAGGAATACATAACACTTCGCAAATCATATTATATCTTACCTTGAAACATAGAAATGAGATGCGATATCGCGTTTTAAGAAGCATTTGAAAGCTATTGCTACGATACGTAGACATCTGCAAACGCTATTTCCTAGCGAGGAAGTATCGCATTCACATTCATTTGAAGTGTAGACCAGGAATACATAACACTTCGCAAATCATGCTATATCTTACCATGAAACATAGAAATGAGATGCGATATCGCGTTTTAAGAATCATATGAACTCTATTGCTACGATACGTAGGCATCTGCAATCGCTATTTCCTTGCAAAGAAGTGTCGCATTTACATTCATTTGAGTGTAGACGAGGAATACATAACACTTCGCAAATCATATTATATCTTACCATGAAACATAGAAATGAGATGCGATATCGCGTTTTAAGAATCATATGAACTCTATTGCTACGACACGTAGACATCTGCAATCGCTATTTCCTTGCAAAGAAGTGTCGCATTTACATTCATTTGAAGTGTAGACGAGGAATACATAACACTTCGCAAATCATATTATATCTTACCATGAAACATAGAATTGAGATGCGATATCGCGTTTTAAGAATCATAAGAACTCTATTGCTACGATACGTAGACATCTGCAAACGCTATTTCCTTGCAAGGAAGTGTCGCATTTACATTCATTTGAAGTGTAGACGAGGAATACATGACACTTCGCAAATCATGTTATATCTTACCATGAAACATAGAAATGAGATGCGATATCGCGTTTTAAGAAGCATTAGAACTCTATTGCTTCGATACGTAGACATCTGCAAACGCTATTTCCTTGCAAGTAAGAGTCGCATTTACATTCATTTGAAGTGTAGACCAGGAATACAGGACACTTCGAAAATCATATTATACCTTACCATGAAACATAGAAATGAGATGCCATATCGCGTTTTAAGAATCATAAGAACTCTATTGCTACGATACGTAGACATCTGCAAACGCTATTTCCTTGCAAGGAAGTGTCGCATTTACATTCATTTGAAGTGTAGACGAGGAATACATAACACTTCGCAAATCATATTATATCTTACCTTGAAACATAGAAATGAGATGCGATATCGCGTTTTAAGAAGCATTTGAAAGCTATTGCTACGATACGTAGACATCTGCAAACGCTATTTCCTAGCGAGGAAGTATCGCATTCACATTCATTTGAAGTGTAGACCAGGAATACATAACACTTCGCAAATCATGCTATATCTTACCATGAAACATAGAAATGAGATGCGATATCGCGTTTTAAGAATCATATGAACTCTATTGCTACGATACGTAGGCATCTGCAATCGCTATTTCCTTGCAAAGAAGTGTCGCATTTACATTCATTTGAGTGTAGACGAGGAATACATAACACTTCGCAAATCATATTATATCTTACCATGAAACATAGAAATGAGATGCGATATCGCGTTTTAAGAATCATATGAACTCTATTGCTACGACACGTAGACATCTGCAATCGCTATTTCCTTGCAAAGAAGTGTCGCATTTACATTCATTTGAAGTGTAGACGAGGAATACATAACACTTCGCAAATCATATTATATCTTACCATGAAACATAGAATTGAGATGCGATATCGCGTTTTAAGAATCATAAGAACTCTATTGCTACGATACGTAGACATCTGCAAACGCTATTTTCTTGCAAGGAAGTGTCGCATTTACATTCATTTGAAGTGTAGACGAGGAATACATAACACTCCGCAAATCATATTATATCTTACCATGAAACATAGAAATGAGTTGCGATATCGCGTTTTAAGAAGCATCAGAAATCCATTGCTACGATACGTAGACATCTGCAAACGCTATTTCCTTGCAAGGAAGTGTCGCATTTACATTCATTTGAATCGTAGACGAGGAATGCATAACACTTCGCAAATCATGTTATATCTTACCATGAAACATAGAAATGAGATGCGATATCGCGTTTTAAGGATAATATGAACTCTATTGCTACGATACGTAGACATCTGCAATCGCTATTTCCTAGCAAGGAACTGTCGCATTTACATTCATTTAAAGTGTAGACGAGGAATACATGATACTTCGCAATTCATATTATATCTTACCATGAAACATAGAAATGAGATGCGATATCGCGTTTTAAGAAGCATTAGAACACTATTGCTACGATATGTAGATATTTGCAAACGCTATTTTCTAGCAAAGAAGTGTCGCACTTATATTCATTTGAAGTGTAGACGAGGAATACATAACACTTCGCAAATCATGTTATATCTTACCATGAAACATAGAAATGAGATGCGATATCGCGTTTTAAGAATCATATGAACTCTATTGCTACGATACGTAGACATCTGCAAACGCTATTTCCTTGCAAAGAAGTGTGGCATTTACATTCATTTGAAGTGTAGACGAGGAATACATGATACTTCGCAAATCATATCTTATCTTACCATGAAACATAGAAATGAGATGCGATATCGCGTTTTAAGAAGCATTTGAACACTACTGCTTCGATACGTAGACATCTGCAAACGCTATTTCCTTGCAAGGAAATGTCACATTTACATTCATTTGAAGTGTAGACGAGGAATACATAACACTTCGCATATCATATTATACCTTACCATGAAACATAGAAATGAGATGCGATATCGCGTTTTAAGAAGCATTAGAACTCTACTGCTACGATACGCGGACATCTGCAAACGCTATTTCCTAGCGAGGAAGTGTCACATTCACATTCATTTGAAGTGTAGACGAGGAATACATAAGACTTCGCAAATCATATTATATCTTACCATGAAACATAGAAATGAGATGCGATATCGCGTTTTAAGAAGCATTAGAACTCTATTGCTTCGATACGTAGACATCTGCAAACGCTATTTCCTTGCAAGTAAGAGTCGCATTTACATTCATTTGAAGTGTAGACCAGGAATACAGGACACTTCGAAAATCATATTATACCTTACCATGAAACATAGAAATGAGATGCCATATCGCGTTTTAAGAATCATAAGAACTCTATTGCTACGATACGTAGACATCTGCAAACGCTATTTCCTTGCAAGGAAGTGTCGCATTTACATTCATTTGAAGTGTAGACGAGGAATACATAACACTTCGCAAATCATATTATATCTTACCTTGAAACATAGAAATGAGATGCGATATCGCGTTTTAAGAAGCATTTGAAAGCTATTGCTACGATACGTAGACATCTGCAAACGCTATTTCCTAGCGAGGAAGTATCGCATTCACATTCATTTGAAGTGTAGACCAGGAATACATAACACTTCGCAAATCATGCTATATCTTACCATGAAACATAGAAATGAGATGCGATATCGCGTTTTAAGAATCATATGAACTCTATTGCTACGATACGTAGGCATCTGCAATCGCTATTTCCTTGCAAAGAAGTGTCGCATTTACATTCATTTGAGTGTAGACGAGGAATACATAACACTTCGCAAATCATATTATATCTTACCATGAAACATAGAAATGAGATGCGATATCGCGTTTTAAGAATCATATGAACTCTATTGCTACGACACGTAGACATCTGCAATCGCTATTTCCTTGCAAAGAAGTGTCGCATTTACATTCATTTGAAGTGTAGACGAGGAATACATAACACTTCGCAAATCATATTATATCTTACCATGAAACATAGAATTGAGATGCGATATCGCGTTTTAAGAATCATAAGAACTCTATTGCTACGATACGTAGACATCTGCAAACGCTATTTTCTTGCAAGGAAGTGTCGCATTTACATTCATTTGAAGTGTAGACGAGGAATACATAACACTCCGCAAATCATATTATATCTTACCATGAAACATAGAAATGAGATGCGATATCGCGTTTTAAGAAGCATCAGAAATCCATTGCTACGATACGTAGACATCTGCAAACGCTATTTCCTTGCAAGGAAGTGTCGCATTTACATTCATTTGAATCGTAGACGAGGAATGCATAACACTTCGCAAATCATGTTATATCTTACCATGAAACATAGAAATGAGATGCGATATCGCGTTTTAAGGATAATATGAACTCTATTGCTACGATACGTAGACATCTGCAATCGCTATTTCCTAGCAAGGAACTGTCGCATTTACATTCATTTAAAGTGTAGACGAGGAATACATGATACTTCGCAATTCATATTATATCTTACCATGAAACATAGAAATGAGATGCGATATCGCGTTTTAAGAAGCATTAGAACACTATTGCTACGATATGTAGATATTTGCAAACGCTATTTTCTAGCAAAGAAGTGTCGCACTTATATTCATTTGAAGTGTAGACGAGGAATACATAACACTTCGCAAATCATGTTATATCTTACCATGAAACATAGAAATGAGATGCGATATCGCGTTTTAAGAATCATATGAACTCTATTGCTACGATACGTAGACATCTGCAAACGCTATTTCCTTGCAAAGAAGTGTGGCATTTACATTCATTTGAAGTGTAGACGAGGAATACATGATACTTCGCAAATCATATCTTATCTTACCATGAAACATAGAAATGAGATGCGATATCGCGTTTTAAGAAGCATTTGAACACTATTGCTTCGATACGTAGACATCTGCAAACGCTATTTCCTTGCAAGTAAGAGTCGCATTTACATTCATTTGAAGTGTAGACGAGGAATACAGGACACTTCGAAAATCATATTATACCTTACCATGAAACATAGAAATGAGATGCGATATCGCGTTTTAAGAAGCATTTGAACACTATTGCTTCGATACGTAGACATCTGCAAACGCTATTTCCTTGCAAGTAAGAGTCGCATTTACATTCATTTGAAGTGTAGACGAGGAATACAGGACACTTCGCAAATCATATTATATCTTACCTTGAAACATAGAAATGAGATGCGATATCGCGTT
Organism: Xylocopa sonorina; assembly: GCF_050948175.1. NCBI lineage: Eukaryota > Metazoa > Arthropoda > Insecta > Hymenoptera > Apidae > Xylocopa > Xylocopa sonorina. The sequence continues at coordinate 33,280 of NW_027490190.1, read as the reverse complement.
TTAAGAAGCATTAGAAAGCTATTGCTACGATACGTAGACATCTGCAAACGCTATCTCCTAGCGAGGAAGTATCGCATTCACATTCTTTTGAAGTGTAGGCGAGGAATACATAACACTTCGCAAATCATTTTATATCTTACCATGAAACATAGAAATGAGATGCGATATCGCGTTTTCAGAGGCATTAGAACTCTATTGCTACGATATGTAGATATTTGCAAACGCTATTTCCTTGCAAGGAAATGTCACATTTACATTCATTTGAAGTGTAGACGAGGAATACATAACACTTCGCATATCATATTATACCTTACCATGAAACGTAGAAATGAGATGCGATATCGCCTTTTAAGAATCATAAGAACTCTATCGCTACGATACGTAGACATCTGCAAACGCTATTTCCTTGCAAGGAAGTGTCGCATTTACAATCATTTGAAGTGTAGACGAGGAATACATGATACTTCGCAAATCATATCATATCTTACCATGAAACATAGAAATGATATGCGATATCGCGTTTTAAGAAGCATTTGAACACTATTGCTTCGATACGTAGACATCTGCAAACGCTATTTCCTTGCAAGTAACAGTCGCATTTACATTCATTTGAAGTGTAGACCAGGAATACAGGACACTTCGAAAATCATATTATACCTTACCATGAAACATAGAAATGAGATGCCATATCGCGTTTTAAGAATCATAAGAACTCTATTGCTACGATACGCAGACATCTGCAAACGCTATTTCCTTGCAAGGAAGTGTCGCATTTACATTCATTTGAAGTGTAGACGAGGAATACATAACACTTCGCTAATCATATTATATCTAACCATGAAACATAGAAATGTGATGCCATATCGCGTTTTAAGGATCACAAGAACTCTATTGCAACGATACGTAGACAATTGCAAACGCTATTTCCTAGAGAGGAAGTGTTGCATTCACATTCATTTGTAGTGTAGACGAGGAATACATAACTCTCCGCAAATCATATTATATCTTACCATGAAACATAGAAATGTGATGCGATATCGCGTTTTAAGAATCATAAGAACTCTATTGCTACGATACGTAGACATCTGCAAACGCTTTTTCCTTGCAAAGAAGTGTCGCATTTACATTCATTTGAAGTGTAGACGAGGAATACATAACACCTCGCAAATCATATTATATCTTACCATGTAACATAGAAATGAGGTGCGATATCGCGTTCTAAGAAAGCATTAGAACTCAACTGCTACGGTACGTAGACATCTGCAAACGCTATTTCCTAGCGAGGAAGTGTCGCATTCACATTCATTTGAAGTGTAGACGAGGAATACATAACACTCCGCAAATCATATTATATCTAACCATGAAATATAGAAATGTGATGCGATATCGCGTTTTAAGAATCATAAGAACTCTATTGCTACGATACGTAGACATCTGCAGACGCTATTTCCTAGCAAGGAAGTGTCGCATTTACATTCATTTGAAGTGTAGACGAGGAATACATAACACTTCGCAAATCATATTATATCTTACCATGAAACATAGAAATGAGATGCGATATCGCGTTTTAAGAAGCATCGGAAATCCATTGCTACGATACGTAGACATCTGCAAACGCTATTTCCTTGCAAGAAAGTATCGCATTTACATTCATTTGAAGTGTAGGCGAGGAATACATAACACTTCGCAAATCATATTATATCTTACCATGAAACATAGAAATGAGATGCGATATCGCGTTTTAAGAAGCATTAGAACACTATTGCTACGATAGGTAGACATTTGCAAACGCTATTTCCTAGCAAAGAAGTGTCGCATTTACATTCATTTGAAGTGTAGGCGAGGAATACATAACACTTCGCAAATCATATTATATCTTACCATGAAACATAGAAATGAGATGCGATATCGCATTTTAAGAAGCATTAGAACTCTATTGCTACGATACGTAGACATCTGCAAACGCTATTTCCTTGCAAAGAAGTGTCGCATTTACATTCATTTGAAGTGTAGACGAGGAATACATAACACTTCGCAAATCATATTATATCTTACCATGAAGCATAGAAATGAGATGCGATATCGCGCTTCAAGAATCATAAGAACTCTATTGCTACGATACGTAGACATCTGCAAACGCTATTTCATTGCAAGGAAGTGTCGCATTTACATTCATTTGAAGTGTAGTCGAGGAATACATATCACTCCGCAAATCATATTATATCTTACCATGAAACATAGTAATGAGATGCGATATCGCGTTTTAAGAATCATAAGAAATCTATTGCAACTATACGTAGACAATTGCAAACGCTATTTCCTAGAGAGGAAGTGTTGCATTCACATTCATTTGAAGTGTAGACGAGGTATACATAACTCTCCGCAAATCATATTATATCTTACCATGAAACATAGAAATGTGATGCGAAATCGCGTTTTAAGAATCATAAGAACTCTATTGCTACGATACGTAGACATCTGCAAACGCTTTTTCCTTGCAAAGAAGTGTCGCATTTACATTCATTTGAAGTGTAGACGAGGAATACATAACACCTCGCAAATCATATTATATCTTACCATGTAACATAGAAATGAGATGCGATATCGCGTTCTAAGAAAGCACAAGAACTCAACTGCTACGGTACGTAGACATCTGCAAACGCTATTTCCTAGCGAGGAAGTGTCGCATTCACATTCATTTGAAGTGTAGACGAGGAATACATAACACTCCGCAAATCATAATATATCTAACCATGAAGCATAGAAATGTGATGCGATATCGCGTTTTAAGAATCATAAGAACTCTATTGCTACGATACGTAGACATCTGCAGACGCTATTTCCTAGCAAGGAAGTGTCGCATTTACATTCATTTGAAGTGTAAACGAGGAACACATAACACTTCGCAAATCATATTATATCTTACCATGAAGCATAGAAATGAGATGCGATATCGCGTTTTAAGAAGCATCAGAAATCCATTGCTACGATACGTAGACATCTGCAAACGCTATTTCCTTGCAAGAAAGTATCGCATTTACATTCATTTGAAGTGTAGGCGAGGAATACATAACACTTCGCAAATCATATTATATCTTACCATGAAACATAGAAATGAGATGCGATATCGCGTTTTAAGAAGCATTAGAACACTATTGCTACGATAGGTAGACATTTGCAAACGCTATTTCCTAGCAAAGAAGTGTCGCATTTACATTCATTTGAAGTGTAGGCGAGGAATACATAACACTTCGCAAATCATATTATATCTTACCATGAAACATAGAAATGAGATGCGATATCGCATTTTAAGAAGCATTAGAACTCTATTGCTACGATACGTAGACATCTGCAAACGCTATTTCCTTGCAAAGAAGTGTCGCATTTACATTCATTTGAAGTGTAGACGAGGAATACATAACACTTCGCAAATCATATTATATCTTACCATGAAGCATAGAAATGAGATGCGATATCGCGCTTCAAGAATCATAAGAACTCTATTGCTACGATACGTAGACATCTGCAAACGCTATTTCATTGCAAGGAAGTGTCGCATTTACATTCATTTGAAGTGTAGTCGAGGAATACATATCACTCCGCAAATCATATTATATCTTACCATGAAACATAGTAATGAGATGCGATATCGCGTTTTAAGAATCATAAGAAATCTATTGCAACTATACGTAGACAATTGCAAACGCTATTTCCTAGAGAGGAAGTGTTGCATTCACATTCATTTGTAGTGTAGACGAGGAATACATAACTCTCCGCAAATCATATTATATCTTACCATGAAACATAGAAATGTGATGCGAAATCGCGTTTTAAGAATCATAAGAACTCTATTGCTACGATACGTAGACATCTGCAAACGCTTTTTCCTTGCAAAGAAGTGTCGCATTTACATTCATTTGAAGTGTAGACGAGGAATACATAACACCTCGCAAATCATATTATATCTTACCATGTAACATAGAAATGAGATGCGATATCGCGTTCTAAGAAAGCACAAGAACTCAACTGCTACGGTACGTAGACATCTGCAAACGCTATTTCCTAGCGAGGAAGTGTCGCATTCACATTCATTTGAAGTGTAGACGAGGAATACATAACACTCCGCAAATCATAATATATCTAACCATGAAGCATAGAAATGTGATGCGATATCGCGTTTTAAGAATCATAAGAACTCTATTGCTACGATACGTAGACATCTGCAGACGCTATTTCCTAGCAAGGAAGTGTCGCATTTACATTCATTTGAAGTGTAAACGAGGAATACATAACACTTCGCAAATCATATTATATCTTACCATGAAGCATAGAAATGAGATGCGATATCGCGTTTTAAGAAGCATCAGAAATCCATTGCTACGATACGTAGACATCTGCAAACGCTATTTCCTTGCAACAAAGTATCGCATTTACATTCATTTGAAGTGTAGACGAGGAATACATAACACTTCGCAAATCATATTATACCTTACCATGAAACATAGAAATGAAATGCGATATCGCGTTTTAAGAAGCATTAGAACTCTATTGCTTCGATACGTAGACATCTGCAAACGCTATTTCCTTGCAAGTAAGAGTCGCATTTACATTCATTTGAAGTGTAGACCAGGAATACAGGACACTTCGAAAATCATATTATACCTTACCATGTAACATAGAAATGAGATGCCATATCGCGTTTTAAGAATCATAAGAACTCTATTGCTACGATACGTAGACATCTGCAAACGCTATTTCCTTGCAAGGAAGTGTCGCATTTACATTCATTTGAAGTGTAGACGAGGAATACATAACACTTCGCAAATCATATTATATCTTACCTTGAAACATAGAAATGAGATGCGATATCGCGTTTTAAGAAGCATTTGAAAGCTATTGCTACGATACGTAGACATCTGCAAACGCTATTTCCTAGCGAGGAAGTATCGCATTCACATTCATTTGAAGTGTAGACCAGGAATACATAACACTTCGCAAATCATGCTATATCTTACCATGAAACATAGAAATGAGATGCGATATCGCGTTTTAAGAATCATATGAACTCTATTGCTACGATACGTAGGCATCTGCAATCGCTATTTCCTTGCAAAGAAGTGTCGCATTTACATTCATTTGAGTGTAGACGAGGAATACATAACACTTCGCAAATCATATTATATCTTACCATGAAACATAGAAATGAGATGCGATATCGCGTTTTAAGAATCATATGAACTCTATTGCAACGATACGTAGACATCTGCAATCGCTATTTCCTTGCAAAGAAGTGTCGCATTTACATTCATTTGAAGTGTAGACGAGGAATACATAACACTTCGCAAATCATATTATATCTTACCATGAAACATAGAAATGAGATGCGATATCGCGTTTTAAGAATCATAAGAACTCTATTGCTACGATACGTAGACATCTGCAATCGCTATTTCCTAGCAAGGAAGTGTCGCATTTACATTCATTTGAAGTGTAGACGAGGAATACATGATACTTCGCAATTCATATTATATCTTACCATGAAACATAGAAATGAGATGCGATATCGCGTTTTAAGAAGCATTAGAACACTATTGCTACGATATGTAGATATTTGCAAACGCTATTTTCTAGCAAAGGAGTGTCGCATTTATATTCATTTGAAGTGTAGACGAGGAATACATAACACTTCGCAAATCATGTTATATCTTACCATGAAACATAGAAATGAGATGCGATATCGCGTTTTAAGAATCATATGAACTCTATTGCTACGATACGTAGATATCTGCAAACGCTATTTCCTTGCAAAGAAGTGTGGCATTTACATTCATTTGAAGTGTAGACGAGGAATACATGATACTTCGCAAATCATATCTTATCTTACCATGAAACATAGAAATGAGATGCGATATCGCGTTTTAAGAAGCATTTGAACACTATTGCTTCGATACGTAGACATCGGCAAACGCTATTTCCTTGCAAGTAAGAGTCGCATTTACATTCATTTGAAGTGTAGACGAGGAATACAGGACACTTCGAAAATCATATTATACCTTACCATGAAACATAGAAATGAGATGCGATATCGCGTTTTAAGAAGCATTTGAACACTATTGCTTCGATACGTAGACATCTGCAAACGCTATTTCCTTGCAAGTAAGAGTCGCATTTACATTCATTTGAAGTGTAGACGAGGAATACAGGACACTTCGCAAATCATATTATATCTTACCTTGAAACATAGAAATGAGATGCGATATCGCGTTTTAAGAAGCATTAGAAAGCTATTGCTACGATACGTAGACATCTGCCAACGCTATCTCCTAGCGAGGAAGTATCGCATTCACATTCTTTTGAAGTGTAGGCGAGGAATACATAACACTACGCAAATCATTTTATATCTTACCATGAAACATAGAAATGAGATGCGATATCGCGTTTTAAGAATCATATGAACTCTATTGCTACGATACGTAGACATCTGCAAACGCTATTTCCTTGCAAAGAAGTGTGGCATTTACATTCATTTGAAGTGTAGACGAGGAATACATGATACTTCGCAAATCATATCTTATCTTACCATGAAACATAGAAATGAGATGCGATATCGCGTTTTAAGAAGCATTTGAACACTATTGCTTCGATACGTAGACATCTGCAAACGCTATTTCCTTGCAAGTAAGAGTCGCATTTACATTCATTTGAAGTGTAGACGAGGAATACAGGACACTTCGAAAATCATATTATACCTTACCATGAAACATAGAAATGAGATGCGATATCGCGTTTTAAGAATCATAAGAACTCTATTGCTACGATACGTAGACATCTGCAAACGCTATTTCCTTGCAAGGAAGTGTCGCATTTACATTCATTTGAAGTGTAGACGAGGAATACATAACACTTCGCAAATAATATTATATCTTACCTTGAAACATAGAAATGAGATGCGATATCGCGTTTTAAGAAGCATTTGAAAGCTATTGCTACGATACGTAGACATCTGCAAACGCTATTTCCTAGCGAGGAAGTATCGCATTCACATTCATTTGAAGTGTAGACGAGGAATACATATCACTCCGCAAATCATATTATATCTTACCATGAAACATAGAATTGAGATGCGATATCGCGTTTTAAGAATCATATGAACTCTATTGCTACGATACGTAGGCATCTGCAATCGCTATTTCCTTGCAAAGAAGTGTCGCATTTACATTCATTTGAGTGTAGACGAGGAATACATAACACTTCGCAAATCATATTATATCTTACCATGAAACATAGAAATGAGATGCGATATCGCGTTTTAAGAATCATATGAACTCTATTGCTACGATACGTAGACATCTGCAATCGCTATTTCCTTGCAAAGAAGTGTCGCATTTACATTCATTTGAAGTGTAGGCGAGGAATACATAACACTTCGCAAATCATATTATATCTTACCATGAAACATAGAAATGAGATGCGATATCGCGTTTCAAGAAGCATTAGAACACTATTGCTACGATAGGTAGACATTTGCAAATGCTATTTCCTAGCAAAGAAGTGTCGCATTTACATTCATTTGAAGTGTAGGAGAGGAATACATAACACTTCGCAAATCATATTATATCTTACCATGGAACATAGAAATGAGATGCGATATCGCGTTTTAGGAAGCATTAGAACTCTATTGCTACGATACGTAGACATCTGCAAACGCTATTTCCTTGCAAAGAAGTGTCGCATTTACATTCATTTGAAGTGTAGACGAGGAATACATAACACTTCGCAAATCATATTATATCTTACCATGAAGCATAGAAATGAGATGCGATATCGCGCTTCAAGAATCATAAGAACTCTATTGCTACGATACGTAGACATCTGCAAACGCTATTTCATTGCAAGGAAGTGTCGCATTTACATTCATTTGAAGTGTAGTCGAGGAATACATATCACTCCGCAAATCATATTGTATCTTACCATGAAACATAGTAATGAGATGCGATATCGCGTTTTAAGGATCACAAGAACTCTATTGCAACGATACGTAGACAATTGCAAACGCTATTTCCTAGAGAGGAAGTGTTGCATTCACATTCATTTGTAGTGTAGACGAGGAATACATAACTCTCCGCAAATCATATTATATCTTACCATGAAACATAGAAATGTGATGCGATATCGCGTTTTAAGAATCATAAGAACTCTATTGCTACGATACGTAGACATCTGCAAACGCTTTTTCCTTGCAAAGAAGTGTCGCATTTACATTCATTTGAAGTGTAGACGAGGAATACATAACACCTCGCAAATCATATTATATCTTATCATGAAACATAGATATGAGATGCAATATCTCGTTTTAAGAAGCATTTGAACTCTATTGCTTCGATACGTAGACATCTGCAAACGCTATTTCCTTGCAAGAAAGTGTCGCATTTACATTCATATGATGTGTAGACGAGGAATACATAACACTTCGCAAATCATATTATATCTTATCATGAAACATAGAAATGAGATGCGATATTGCGTTTTAAGAAGCATCAGAAATCCATTGCTACGATACGTAGATATCCGCAAACGCTATTTCCTTGCAAGAAAGTATCGCATTTACATTCATTTGAAGTGTAGACGAGGAATACATAACACTTCGCAAATCATATTATACCTTACCATGAAACATAGAAATGAGATGCGATATCGCGTTTTAAGAAGCATTAGAACTCTACTGCTACGATACGTAGACATCTGCAAACGCTATTTCCTTGCAAGGAAGTGTCGCATTTACATTCATTTGAAGCGTAGACGATGAATACATAACACTTCGCAATGAATATTATACCTTATCATGAAACATAGATATGAGATGCAATATCTCGTTTTAAGAAGCATTTGAACTCTATTGCTTCGATACGTAGACATCTGCAAACGCTATTTCCTTGCAAGAAAGTGTCGCATTTACATTCGTTTGATGTGTAGACGAGGAATACATAACACTTCGCAAATCATATTATATCTTACCATGAAACATGGAAATGAGATGCGATATCGCGTTTTAAGAAGCATTAGAACTCTACTGCTACGATACGCAGACATCTGCAAACGCTATTTCCTAGCGAGGAAGTGTCGCATTCACATTCATTTGAAGTGTAGACGAGGAATACATAACACTTCGCAAATCATATTATATCTTACCATGAAACATAGAAATGAGATGCGATATCGCGTTTTAAGAAGCATTAGAACTCTATTGCTACGATACGTAGACATCTGCAAACGCTATTTCCTTGCAAGGAAGTGTCGCATTTACATTCATTGGAATGGTAGACGAGGAATGCATAACACTTCGCAATGAATATTATATGTTATCATGAAACATAGATATGGGATGCAATATCTCGTTTTAAGGAGCATTTGAACTCTATTGCTTCGATACGTAGACATCTGCAAACGCTATTTCCTTGCAAGGAAGTGTCGCATTTACATTCATTTGAAGTGTAGACGAGGAATACAAAACACTTCGCAAATCATATTATATCTTACCATGAAACATAGAAATGAGATGCGATATCGCGTTTTAAGAAGCACTAGAACACTATTGCTACGATAGGTAGACATTTGCAAACGCTATTTCCTAGCAAAGAAGTGTCGCATTTACATTCATTTGAATCGTAGACGAGGAATGCATAACACTTCGCAATGAATATTATATGTTATCATGAAACATAGATATGAGATGCAATATCTCATTTTAAGAAGCATTTGAACTCTATTGCTTCGATACGTAGACATCTGCAAACGATATTTCCTTGCAAGGAAGTGTCGCATTTACATTCATTTGAAGTGTAGACGAGGAATACAAAACACTTCGCAAATCATATTATATCTTACCATGGAACATAGAAATGAGATGCGATATCGCGTTCTAAGAAGCAGTAGAACACTACTGCTACAATAGGTAGACATTTGCAAACGCTATTTCCTTGCAAGGAAGTGTCGCATTTACATTCATTTGAAGTGTAGACGAGGAATACATGACACATCGCAAATCATATAATATCTTACCATGAAACATAGAAATGAGATGCGATATCGCGTTTTAAGAAACATAAGAACTCTATTGCTACGATACGTAGACATCTGCAAACGCTATTTCCTTGCAAAGAAGTGTCGCATTTACATTCATTTGAAGTGTAGACGAGGAATACATAACACTTCGCAAATCATATTATATCTTACCATGAAACATAGAAATGAGATGCGATATCGCGTTTTAAGAATCATAAGAACTCTATTGCTACGATACGCAGACATCTGCAAACGCTATTTCCTTGCAAGGAAGTGTCGCATTTACATTCATTGGAATGGTAGACGAGGAATGCATAACACTTCGCAATGAATATTATATGTTATCATGAAACATAGATATGAGATGCAATATCTCGTTTTAAGAAGCATTTGAACTCTATTGCTTCGATACGTAGACATCTGCAAACGCTATTTCCTTGCAAGGAAGTGTCGCATTTACATTCATTTGAAGTGTAGACGAGGAATACAAAACACTTCGCAAATCATATTATATCTTACCATGGAACATAGAAATGAGATGCGATATCGCGTTCAAAGATGCAGTAGAACACTACTGCTACGATAGGTAGACATTTGCAAACGCTATTTCCTTGCAAGGAAGTGTCGCATTTGCATTCATTTGAAGTGTAGACGAGGAATACATGATACTTCGCAAATCATATTATATCTTACCATGAAACATAGAAATGAGATGCGATATCGCGTTTTAAGAAGCACTAGAACACTATTGCTACGATAGGTAGACATTTGCAAACGCTATTTCCTAGCAAAGAAGTGTCGCATTTACATTCATTTGAATCGTAGACGAGGAATGCATAACACTTCGCAATGAATATTATATGTTATCATGAAACATAGATATGAGATGCAATATCTCGTTTTAAGAAGCATTTGAACTCTATTGCTTCGATACGTAGACATCTGCAAACGCTAATTCCTTGCAAGGAAGTGTCGCATTTACATTCATTTGAAGTGTAGACGAGGAATACAAAACACTTCGCAAATCATATTATATCTTACCATGGAACATAGAAATGAGATGCGATATCGCGTTCTAAGAAGCAGTAGAACACTACTGCTACGATAGGTAGACATTTGCAAACGCTATTTCCTTGCAAGGAAGTGTCGCATTTACATTCATTTGAAGTGTAGACGAGGAATACATGACACATCGCAAATCATATAATATCTTACCATGAAACATAGAAATGAGATGCGATATCGCGTTTTAAGAAACATAAGAACTCTATTGCTACGATACGTAGACATCTGCAAACGCTATTTCCTTGCAAAGAAGTGTCGCATTTACATTCATTTGAAGTGTAGACGAGGAATACATAACACTTCGCAAATCATATTATATCTTACCATGAAACATAGAAATGAGATGCGATATCGCGTTTTAAGAATCATAAGAACTCTATTGCTACGATACGCAGACATCTGCAAACGCTATTTCCTTGCAAGGAAGTGTCGCATTTACATTCATTTGAAGTGTAGACGAGGAATACATAACACTCCGCAAATCATATTATATCTTACCATTAAACATAGAAATGAGTTGTGATATCGCGTTTTAAGAATCATAAGAACTCTATTGCAACGATACGTAGACATCTGCAAACGCTATTTCCTTGCAAAGAAGTGTCGCATTTACATTCATTTGAAGCGTAGACGATGAATACATAACACTTCGCAATGAATATTATACCTTATCATGAAACATAGATATGAGATGCAATATCTCGTTTTAAGAAGCATTTGAACTCTATTGCTTCGATACGTAGACATCTGCAAACGCTATTTCCTTGCAAGAAAGTGTCGCATTTACATTCGTTTGATGTGTAGACGAGGAATACATAACACTTCGCAAATCATATTATATCTTACCATGAAACATAGAAATGAGATGCGATATCGCGTTTTAAGAAGCATTAGAACTCTATTGCTACGATACGTAGACATCTGCAAACGCTATTTCCTTGCAAGGAAGTGTCGCATTTACATTCATTGGAATGGTAGACGAGGAATGCATAACACTTCGCAATGAATATTATACCTTATCATGAAACATAGATATGAGATGCAATATCTCGTTTTAAGAAGCATTTGAACTCTATTGCTTCGATACGTAGACATCTGCAAACGCTATTTCCTTGCAAGGAAGTGTCGCATTTACATTCATTTGAAGTGTAGACGAGGAATACAAAACACTTCGCAAATCATATTATATCTTACCATGGAACATAGAAATGAGATGCGATATCGCGTTCTTAGATGCAGTAGAACACTACTGCTACGATAGGTAGACATTTGCAAACGCTATTTCCTTGCAAGGAAGTGTCGCATTTGCATTCATTTGAAGTGTAGACGAGGAATACATGATACTTCGCAAATCATATTATATCTTACCATGAAACATAGAAATGAGATGCGATATCGCGTTTTAAGAAGCACTAGAACACTATTGCTACGATAGGTAGACATTTGCAAACGCTATTTCCTAGCAAAGAAGTGTCGCATTTACATCCATTTGAATCGTAGACGAGGAATGCATAACACTTCGCAATGAATATTATATGTTATCATGAAACATAGATATGAGATGCAATATCTCGTTTTAAGAAGCATTTGAACTCTATTGCTTCGATACGTAGACATCTGGAAACGCTATTTCCTTGCAAGGAAGTGTCGCATTTACATTCATTTGAAGTGTAGACGAGGAATACAAAACACTTCGCAAATCATATTATATCTTACCATGGAACATAGAAATGAGATGCGATATCGCGTTCTAAGAAGCAGTAGAACACTACTGCTACGATAGGTAGACATTTGCTAACGCTTTTTCCTTGCAAGGAAGTGTCGCATTTACATTCATTTGAAGTGTAGACGAGGAATACATGACACATCGCAAATCATATAATATCTTACCATGAAACATAGAAATGAGATGCGATATCGCGTTTTAAGAAACATAAGAACTCTATTGCTACGATACGTAGACAGCTGCAAACGCTATTTCCTTGCAAAGAAGTGTCGCATTTACATTCATTTGAAGTGTAGACGAGGAATACATAACACTTCGCAAATCATATTATATCTTACCATGAAACATAGAAATGAGATGCGATATCGCGTTTTAAGAATCATAAGAACTCTATTGCTACGATACGCAGACATCTGCAAACGCTATTTCCTTGCAAGGAAGTGTCGCATTTACATTCATTTGAAGTGTAGACGAGGAATACATAACACTCCGCAAATCATATTATATCTTACCATTAAACATAGAAATGAGTTGTGATATCGCGTTTTAAGAATCATAAGAACTCTATTGCAACGATACGTAGACATCTGCAAACGCTATTTCCTTTCAAAGAAGTGTCGCATTTACATTCATTTGAAGCGTAGACGATGAATACATAACACTTCGCAATGTATATTATACCTTATCATGAAACATAGATATGAGATGCAATATCTCGTTTTAAGAAGCATTTGAACTCTATTGCTTCGATACGTAGACATCTGCAAACGCTATTTCCTTGCAAGAAAGTGTCGCATTTACATTCGTTTGATGTGTAGACGAGGAATACATAACACTTCGCAAATCATATTATATCTTACCATGAAACATAGAAATGAGATGCGATATCGCGTTTTAAGAAGCATTAGAACTCTATTGCTACGATACGCAGACATCAGCAAACGCTATTTCCTAGCGAGGAAGTGTCGCATTCACATTCATTTGAAGTGTAGACGAGGAATACATAACACTTCGCAAATCATATTATATCTTACCATGAAACATAGAAATGAGATGCGATATCGCGTTTTAAGAAGCATTAGAACTCTATTGCTACGATACGTAGACATCTGCAAACGCTATTTCCTTGCAAGGAAGTGTCGCATTTACATTCATTGGAATGGTAGACGAGGAATGCATAACACTTCGCAATGAATATTATATGTTATCATGAAACATAGATATGAGGTGCAATATCTCGTTTCAAGAAGCATTTGAACTCTATTGCTTCGATACGTAGACATCTGCAAACGCTATTTCCTTGCAAGGAAGTGTCGCATTTACATTCATTTGAAGTGTAGACGAGGAATACAAAACACTTCGCAAATCATATTATATCTTACCATGGAACATAGAAATGAGATGCGATATCGCGTTCAAAGATGCAGTAGAACACTACTGCTACGATAGGTAGACATTTGCAAACGCTATTTCCTTGCAAGGAAGTGTCGCATTTGCATTCATTTGAAGTGTAGACGAGGAATACATGATACTTCGCAAATCATATTATATCTTACCATGAAACATAGAAATGAGATGCGATATCGCGTTTTAAGAAGCACTAGAACACTATTGCTACGATAGGTAGACATTTGCAAACGCTATTTCCTAGCAAAGAAGTGTCGCATTTACATTCATTTGAAGTGTAGGCGAGGAATACATAACACATAGCAAATCATATTATATCTTACCATGAAACATAGAAATGAGATGCGATATCGCGTTTTAAGAAGCATTAGAACTCTATTGCTACGATACGTAGACATCTGCAAACGCTATTTCCTTGGAAGGAAGTGTCGCATTTACATTCATTTCAAGTGTAGACGAGGAATACATGACACATCGCAAGTCATATAATATCTTACCATGAAACATAGAAATGAGATGCGATGTCGCGTTTTAAGAAACATAAGAACTCTATTGCTACGATACGTAGACATTTGCAAACGCTATTTCCTTGCAAAGAAGTGTCGCATTTACATTCATTTGAAGTGTAGACGAGGAATACATAACACTTCGCAAATCATATTATATCTTACCATGAAACATAGAAATGAGATGCGATATCGCGTTTTAAGAATCATAAGAACTCTATTGCTACGATACGCAGACATCTGCAAACGCTATTTCCTTGCAAGGAAGTGTCGCATTTACATTCATTTGAAGTGTAGACGAGGAATACATAACACTCCGCAAATCATATTATATCTTACCATTAAACATAGAAATGAGTTGTGATATCGCGTTTTAAGAATCATAAGAACTCTATTGCAACGATACGTAGACATCTGCAAACGCTATTTCCTTGCAAAGAAGTGTCGCATTTACATTCATTTGAAGTGTAGACGAGGAATACATGACACTTCGCAAATCATATAATATCTTACCATGAAACATAGAAATGAGATGCGTTATCGCGTTTTAAGAATCATAAGAACTCTATTGCTACGATACGTAGACATCTGCAAACGCTATTTCCTTGCAAAGAAGTGTCGCATTCACATTCATTTGAAGTGTAGACGAGGAATACATAACACTTCGCAAATCATATTATATCTTACCATGAAACATAGAAATGAGATGCGATATCGCGTTTTAAGAAGCATTAGAACTCCATTGCTACGATACGTAGACATCTGCAAACGCTATTTCCTTGCAAGGAAGTGTCGCATTTACATTCATTTGAATCGTAGACGAGGAATGCATAACACTTCGCAATGAATATTATATGTTATCATGAAACATAGATATGAGATGCAATATCTCGTTTTAAGAAGCTTTTGAACTCTATTGCTTCGATTCGTAGACATCTGCAGACGCTATTTCCTTGCAAGGAAGTGTCGCATTTACATTCATTTGAAGTGTAGACGAGGAATACAAAGCACTGCGCAAATCATATTATATCTTACCATGGAACATAGAAATGAGATGCGATATCGCGTTCTAAGAAGCAGTAGAACACTACTGCTACGATAGGTAGACATTTGCAAACGCTATTTCCTTGCAAGGAAGTGTCGCATTTGCATTCATTTGAAGTGTAGACGAGGAATACATGATACTTCGCGAATCATATTATATCTTACCATGAAACATAGAAATGAGATGCGATATCGCGTTTTAAGAAGCATTAGAACACTATTGCTACGACAGGTAGACATTTGCAAACGCTATTTCCTAGCAAAGAAGTGTCGCATTTACATTCATTGGAAGTGTAGGCGAGGAATACATAACACATAGCAAATCATATTATATCTTACCATGATACATAGAAATGAGATGCGATATCGCGTTTTAAGAAGCATTAGAACTCTATTGCTACGATACGTAGACATCTGCAAACGCTATTTCCTAGCGAGGAAGTGTCGCATTCACATTCATTTGAAGTGTAGACGAGGAATACATAACACTTCGCAAATCATATTATATCTTACCATGAAACATAGAAATGAGATGCGATATCGCGTTTTAAGAATCATATGATCTCTATTGCAACGATACGTAGACATCTGCAAACGCTATTTCCATGCAAAGAAGTGTCGCATTTACATTCATTTGAAGTATAGACGAGGAATACATGACACTTCGCAAATCATATAATATCTTACCATGAAACATAGGAATGAGATGCGATATCGCGTTCTAAGAAGCAATAGAACACTACTGCTACGATAGGTAGACATTTGCAAACGCTATTTCCTTGCAAGGAAGTGTCGCATTTGCATTCATTTGGAGTGTAGACGAGGAATACATGATACTTCGCAAATCATATTATATCTTACCATGAAAAATAGGAATGAGATGCGATATCGCGTTTTAAGAAGCATTAGAACTCTATTGCTACGATACGTAGACATCTGCAAACGCTATTTCCTTGCAAGGAAGTGTCGCATTTACATTCATTTGAATCGTAGACGAGGAATACATAACACTTCGCAATGAATATTATATCTTATCATGAAACATAGATATGAGATGCAATATCTCGTTTTAAGAAGCATTTGAACTCTATTGCTTCGATACGTAGACATCTGCAAACGCTATTTCCTTGCAAGAAAGTGTCGCATTTACATTCATTTGATGTGTAGACGAGGAATACATAACACTTCGCAAATCATATTATATCTTACCATGAAACATAGAAATGAGATGCGATATCGCGTTTTAAGAAGCATTAGAACTCTACTGCTACGATACGCAGACATCTGCAAACGCTATTTCCTAGCGAGGAAGTGTCACATTCACATTCATTTGAAGTGTAGACGAGGAATACATAACACTTCGCAAATCATATTATATCTTAAAATGAAACATAGAAATGAGATGCGATATCGCGTTTTAAGAGGCATTAGAACTCTATTGCTACGATACGTAGACATCTGCAAACGCTATTTCCATGCAAGAAAGTGTCGCATTTACATTCATTTGATGTGTAGACGAGGAATACATAACACTTCGCAAATCATATTATATCTTACCATGAAACATAGAAATGAGATGCGATATCGCGTTTTAAGAAGCATTAGAACTCTATTGCTGCGATACGTAGACATCTGCAAACGCTATTTCCTAGCGAGGAAGTGTCGCATTCACATTCATTTGAAGTGTAGACGAGGAATACATAACTCTTCGCAAATCATATTATATCTTACCATTAAACATAGAAATGAGATGCGATATCGCGTTTTAAGAATCATAAGAACTCTATTGCAACGATACGTAGACATCTGCAAACGCTATTTCCTTGCAAAGAAGTGTCGCATTTACATTCATTTGAAGTGTAGACGAGGAATACATAACACTTCGCAAATCATATTATATCTTACCATGGAACATAGAAAGAGATGCGATATCGCGTTCTAAGAAGCAATAGAACACTACTGCTACGATAGGTAGACATTTGCAAACGCTATTTCCTTGCAAGGAAGTGTCGCATTTGCATTCATTTGGAGTGTAGACGAGGAATACATGATACTTCGCAAATCATATTATATCTTACCATGAAACATAGAAATGAGATGCGATATAGCGTTTTAAGAAGCATCAGAAATCCATTGCAACGATAAGTAGACATCTGCAAGCGCTATTTCCAAGCGAGGAAGTGTCGCATTCACATTCATTTGAAGTGTAGACGAGGAATACATAACACTTCGCAAATCACATTATATCTCACCATGAAACCTAGAAATGAGATGCGATATCGCGTTTTAAGAAGCATTAGATCTCTATTGCTTCGATACGTAGACATCTGCAAACGCTATTTCCTTGCAAGGAAGTGTCGCATTTACATTCATTTGAAGTGTAGACGAGGAATACATAACACTTCGCAAATCATATTATATCTTACCATGAAACATAGAAATGAGATGCGATATCGCGTTTTAAGAAGCATTAGAACTCTATTGCTACGATACGTAGACATCTGCAAACGCTATTTTCTTGCAAGGAAGTGTCGCATTTACATTCATTTGAATCGTAGACGAGGAATACATAACACTTCGCAATGAATATTATATGTTATCATGAAACATAGATATGAGATGCAATATCTCGTTTTAAGAAGCATTTGAACTCTATTGCTTCGATACGTAGACATCTGCAAACGCTATTTCCTTGCAAGAAAGTGTCGCACTTACATTCATTTGATGTGTAGACGAGGAATACATAACACTTCGCAAATCATATTATATCTTACCATGAAACATAGAAATGAGATGCGATATCGCGTTTTAAGAAGCATTAGAACTCTATTGCTGCGATACGCAGACATCTGCAAACGCTATTTCCTTGCAAGGAAGTGTCGCATTTACATTCATTTGAAGTGTAGACGAGGAATACATAACACTTCGCAAATCATATTATATCTTACCATGAAACATAGAAATGAGATGCGATATCGCGTTTTAAGAAGCATTAGAACACTATTGCTACGATAGGTAGACATTTGCAAACGCTGTTTCCTAGCAAAGAAGTGTCGCATTTACATTCATTTGAAGTGTAGGCGAGGAATACATAACACATGGCAAATCATATTATATCTTACCATGAAACATAGAAATGAGATGCGATATCGCGTTTTAAGAAGCATTAGAACACTATTGCTACGATAGGTAGACATTTGCACACGCTATTTCCTAGCAAAGAAGTGTCGCATTTACATTCATTTGAAGTATAGGCGAGGAATACATAACACATAGCAAATCATATTATATCTTACCATGTAACATAGAAATGAGATGCGATATCGCGTTTTAAGAAGCATCAGAACTCAACTGCTACGATACGTAGACATCTGCAAACGCTATTTCCTAGCGAGGAAGTGTCGCATTCACATTCATTTGAAGTGTAGACGAGGAATACATGACACTTCGCAAATCAAATAATATCTTACCATGAAACATAGAAATGAGATGCGATATCGCGTTTTAAGAATCATAAGAACTCTATTGCGACGATACGTAGACATCTGCAAACGCTATTTCCTTGCAAGGAAGTGTCGCATTTACATTCATTTGATGTGTAGACGAGGAATACATAACACTTCGCAAATCATATTATATCTTACCATGAAACATAGAAATGAGATGCGATATCGCGTTTTAAGAAGCATTAGAACTCTATTGCTACGATACGTAGACATCTGCAAACGCTATTTTCTTGCAAGGAAGTGTCGCATTTACATTCATTTGAATCGTAGACGAGGAATACATAACACTTCGCAATGAATATTATATGTTATCATGAAACATAGATATGAGATGCAATATCTCGTTTTAAGAAGCATTTGAACTCTATTGCTTCGATACGTAGACATCTGCAAACGCTATTTCCTTGCAAGAAAGTGTCGCACTTACATTCATTTGATGTGTAGACGAGGAATACATAACACTTCGCAAATCATATTATATCTTACCATGAAACATAGAAATGAGATGCGATATCTCGTTTTAAGAAGCATTAGAACTCTATTGCTGCGATACGCAGACATCTGCAAGCGCTATTTCCTTGCAAGGAAGTGTCGCATTTACATTCATTTGAAGTGTAGACGAGGAATACATAACACTTCGCAAATCATATTATATCTTACCATGAAACATAGAAATGAGATGCGATATCGCGTTTTAAGAAGCATTAGAACACTATTGCTACGATAGGTAGACATTTGCAAACGCTATTTCCTAGCAAAGAAGTGTCGCATTTACATTCATTTGAAGTGTAGGCGAGGAATACATAACACATGGCAAATCATATTATATCTTACCATGAAACATAGAAATGAGATGCGATATCGCGTTCTAAGAAGCATTAGAACACTATTGCTACGATAGGTAGACATTTGCAAACGCTATTTCCTAGCAAAGAAGTGTCGCATTTACATTCATTTGAAGTATAGGCGAGGAATACATAACACATAGCAAATCATATTATATCTTACCATGTAACATAGAAATGAGATGCGATATCGCGTTTTAAGAAGCATCAGAACTCAACTGCTACGATACGTAGACATCTGCAAACGCTATTTCCTAGCGAGGAAGTGTCGCATTCACATTCATTTGAAGTGTAGACGAGGAATACATGACACTTCGCAAATCATATAATATCTTACCATGAAACATAGAAATGAGATGCGATATCGCGTTTTAAGAATCATAAGAACTCTATTGCTACGATACGTAGACATCTGCAAACGCTATTTCCTTGCAAGGAAGTGTCGCATTTACATTCATTTGATGTGTAGACGAGGAATACATAACGTTTCGCAAATCATATTATATCTTACCATGAAACATAGAAATGAGATGCGATATCGCGTTTTAAGAAGCATTAGAACTCTATTGCTACGATACGTAGACATCTGCAAACGCTATTTCCTTGCAAGGAAGTGACGCATTTACATTCATTTGAATCGTAGACGAGGAATGCATAACACTTCGCAATGAAGATTATATCTTATCATGAAACATAGATATGAGATGCAATATCTCGTTTTGTGAAGCATTAGAACACTACTGCTACGATAGGTAGACATTTGCAAACGCTATTTCCTTGCAAGGAAGTGTCGCATTTACATTCATTTGAAGTGTAGACGAGAAAAACATAACACTCCGCAAATCATATTATATCTTACCATGAAAGATAGGAATGAGATGCGATATCGCGTTTTAAGAATCATAAGAACTCTATTGCAACGATACGTAGACATCTGCAAACGCTATTTCCTTGCAAAGAAGTGTCGCATTTACATTCATTTGAAGCGTAGACGATGAATACATAACACTTCGCAATGAATATTATACCTTATCATGAAACATAGATATGAGATGCAATATCTCGTTTTAAGAAGCATTTGAACTCTATTGCTTCGATACGTAGACATCTGCAAACGCTATTTCCTTGCAAGAAAGTGTCGCATTTACATTCGTTTGATGTGTAGACGAGGAATACATAACACTTCGCAAATCATATTATATCTTACCATGAAACATAGAAATGAGATGCGATATCGCGTTTTAAGAAGCATTAGAACTCTATTGCTACGATACGCAGACATCTGCAAACGCTATTTCCTAGCGAGGAAGTGTCGCATTCACATTCATTTGAAGTGTAGACGAGGAATACATAACACTTCGCAAATCATATTATATCTTACCATGAAACATAGAAATGAGATGCGATATCGCGTTTTAAGAAGCACTAGAACTCTATTGCTACGATACGTAGACATCTGCAAACGCTATTTCCTTGCAAGGAAGTGTCGCATTTACATTCATTGGAATGGTAGACGAGGAATGCATAACACTTCGCAATGAATATTATATGTTATCATGAAACATAGATATGTGATGCAATATCTCGTTTTAAGAAGCATTTGAACTCTATTGCTTCGATACGTAGACATCTGCAAACGCTATTTCCTTGCAAGGAAGTGTCGCATTTACATTCATTTGAAGTGTAGACGAGGAATACAAAACACTTCGCAAATCATATTATATCTTACCATGGAACATAGAAATGAGATGCGATATCGCGTTCAAAGATGCAGTAGAGCACTACTGCTACGATAGGTAGACATTTGCAAACGCTATTTCCTTGCAAGGAAGTGTCGCATTTGCATTCATTTGAAGTGTAGACGAGGAATACATGATACTTCGCAAATCATATTATATCTTACCATGAAACATAGAAATGAGATGCGATATCGCGTTTTAAGAAGCACTAGAACACTATTGCTACGATAGGTAGACATTTGCAAACGCTATTTCCTAGCAAAGAAGTGTCGCATTTACATCCATTTGAAGTGTAGGCGAGGAATACATAACACTTCGCAAATCATATTATATCTTACCATGAAACGTAGAAATGAGATGCGATATCGCGTTTTAAGAAGCATTAGAACTCTATTGCCACGATACGTAGACATCTGCAAACGCTATTTCCTTGCAAGGAAGTGTCGCATTTACATTCATTTGAAGTGTAGACGAGGAATACATGACACATCGCAAGTCATATAATATCTTACCATGAAACATAGAAATGAGACGCGATGTCGCGTTTTAAGAAACATAAGAACTCTATTGCTACGATACGTAGACATTTGCAAACGCTATTTCCTTGCAAAGAAGTGTCGCATTTACATTCATTTGAAGTGTAGACGAGGAATACATAACACTTCGCAAATCATATTATATCTTACCATGAAACATAGAAATGAGATGCGATATCGCGTTTTAAGAATCATAAGTACTCTATTGCTACGATACGCAGACATCTGCAAACGCTATTTCCTTGCAAGGAAATGTCGCATTTACATTCATTTGAAGTGTAGACGAGGAATACATAACACTCCGCAAATCATATTATATCTTACCATTAAACATAGAAATGAGTTGTGATATCGCGTTTTAAGAATCATAAGAACTCTATTGCAACGATACGTAGACATCTGCAAACGCTATTTCCTTGCAAAGAAGTGTCGCATTTACATTCATTTGAAGTGTAGACGAGGAATACATGACACTTCGCAAATCATATAATATCTTACCATGAAACATAGAAATGAGATGCGATATCGCGTTTTAAGAATCATAAGAACTCTATTGCTACGATACGTAGACATCTGCAAACGCTATTTCCTTGCAAAGAAGTGTCGCATTCACATTCATTTGAAGTGTAGACGAGGAATACATAACACTTCGCAAATCATATTATATCTTACCATGAAACATAGAAATGAGATGCGATATCGCGTTTTAAGAAGCATTAGAACTCCATTGCTACGATACGTAGACATCTGCAAACGCTATTTCCTTGCAAGGAAGTGTCGCATTTACATTCATTTGAATCGTAGACGAGGAATGCATAACACTTCGCAATGAATATTATATGTTATCATGAAACATAGATATGAGATGCAATATCTCGTTTTAAGAAGCTTTTGAACTCTATTGCTTCGATTCGTAGACATCTGCAGACGCTATTTCCTTGCAAGGAAGTGTCGCATTTACATTCATTTGAAGTGTAGACGAGGAATACAAAGCACTGCGCAAATCATATTATATCTTACCATGGAACATAGAAATGAGATGCGATATCGCGTTCTAAGAAGCAGTAGAACACTACTGCTACGATAGGTAGACATTTGCAAACGCTATTTCCTTGCAAGGAAGTGTCGCATTTGCATTCATTTGAAGTGTAGACGAGGAATACATGATACTTCGCGAATCATATTATATCTTACCATGAAACATAGAAATGAGATGCGATATCGCGTTTTAAGAATCATAAGAACTCTATTGCTACGATACGCAGACATCTGCAAACGCTATTTCCTTGCAAGGAAGTGTCGCATTTACATTCATTTGAAGTGTAGACGAGGAATACATAACACTCCGCAAATCATATTATATCTTACCATTAAACATAGAAATGAGTTGTGATATCGCGTTTTAAGAATCATAAGAACTCTATTGCAACGATACGTAGACATCTGCAAACGCTATTTCCTTGCAAAGAAGTGTCGCATTTACATTCATTTGAAGTGTAGACGAGGAATACATGACACTTCGCAAATCATATAATATCTTACCATGAAACATAGAAATGAGATGCGATATCGCGTTTTAAGAATCATAAGAACTCTATTGCTACGATACGTAGACATCTGCAAACGCTATTTCCTTGCAAAGAAGTGTCGCATTCACATTCATTTGAAGTGTAGACGAGGAATACATAACACTTCGCAAATCATATTATATCTTACCATGAAACATAGAAATGAGATGCGATATCGCGTTTTAAGAAGCATTAGAACTCCATTGCTACGATACGTAGACATCTGCAAACGCTATTTCCTTGCAAGGAAGTGTCGCATTTACATTCATTTGAATCGTAGACGAGGAATGCATAACACTTCGCAATGAATATTATATGTTATCATGAAACATAGATATGAGATGCAATATCTCGTTTTAAGAAGCTTTTGAACTCTATTGCTTCGATTCGTAGACATCTGCAGACGCTATTTCCTTGCAAGGAAGTGTCGCATTTACATTCATTTGAAGTGTAGACGAGGAATACAAAGCACTGCGCAAATCATATTATATCTTACCATGGAACATAGAAATGAGATGCGATATCGCGTTCTAAGAAGCAGTAGAACACTACTGCTACGATAGGTAGACATTTGCAAACGCTATTTCCTTGCAAGGAAGTGTCGCATTTGCATTCATTTGAAGTGTAGACGAGGAATACATGATACTTCGCGAATCATATTATATCTTACCATGAAACATAGAAATGAGATGCGATATCGCGTTTTAAGAATCATAAGAACTCTATTGCTACGATACGCAGACTTCTGCAAACGCTATTTCCTTGCAAGGAAGTGTCGCATTTACATTCATTTGAAGTGTAGACGAGGAATACATAACACTCCGCAAATCATATTATATCTTACCATTAAACATAGAAATGAGTTGTGATATCGCGTTTTAAGAATCATAAGAACTCTATTGCAACGATACGTAGACATCTGCAAACGCTATTTCCTTGCAAAGAAGTGTCGCATTTACATTCATTTGAAGTGTAGACGAGGAATACATGACACTTCGCAAATCATATAATATCTTACCATGAAACATAGAAATGAGATGCGATATCGCGTTTTAAGAATCATAAGAACTCTATTGCTACGATACGTAGACATCTGCAAACGCTATTTCCTTGCAAAGAAGTGTCGCATTCACATTCATTTGATGTGTAGACGAGGAATACATAACACTTCGCAAATCATATTATATCTTACCATGAAACATAGAAATGAGATGCGATATCGCGTTTTAAGAAGCACTAGAACACTATTGCTACGATAGGTAGACATTTGCAAACGCTATTTCCTAGCAAAGAAGTGTCGCATTTACATCCATTTGAAGTGTAGGCGAGGAATACATAACACTTCGCAAATCATATTATATCTTACCATGAAACGTAGAAATGAGATGCGATATCGCGTTTTAAGAAGCATTAGAACTCTATTGCTACGATACGTAGACATCTGCAAACGCTATTTCCTTGCAAGGAAGTGTCGCATTTACATTCATTTGAAGTGTAGACGAGGAATACATGACACATCGCAAGTCATATAATATCTTACCATGAAACATAGAAATGAGACGCGATGTCGCGTTTTAAGAAACATAAGAACTCTATTGCTACGATACGTAGACATTTGCAAACGCTATTTCCTTGCAAAGAAGTGTCGCATTTACATTCATTTGAAGTGTAGACGAGGAATACATAACACTTCGCAAATCATATTATATCTTACCATGAAACATAGAAATGAGATGCGATATCGCGTTTTAAGAATCATAAGAACTCTATTGCTACGATACGCAGACATCTGCAAACGCTATTTCCTTGCAAGGAAGTGTCGCATTTACATTCATTTGAAGTGTAGACGAGGAATACATAACACTCCGCAAATCATATTATATCTTACCATTAAACATAGAAATGAGTTGTGATATCGCGTTTTAAGAATCATAAGAACTCTATTGCAACGATACGTAGACATCTGCAAACGCTATTTCCTTGCAAAGAAGTGTCGCATTTACATTCATGTGAAGTGTAGACGAGGAATACATGACACTTCGCAAATCATATAATATCTTACCATGAAACATAGAAATGAGATGCGATATCGCGTTTTAAGAATCATAAGAACTCTATTGCTACGATACGTAGACATCTGCAAATGCTATTTCCTTGCAAAGAAGTGTCGCATTCACATTCATTTGAAGTGTAGACGAGGAATACATGACACTTCGCAAATCATATAATATCTTACCATGAAACATAGAAATGAGATGCGATATCGCGTTTTAAAGAATCATAAGAACTCTATTGCTACGATACGTAGACATCTGCAAACGCTATTTTCCTTGCAAAGAAGTGTCGCATTCACATTCATTTGATGTGTAGACGAGGAATACATACACTTCGCAAATCAATATTATATCTTACCATGAAACATAGAAATGAGATGCGATATCGCGTTTTTAAGAAGCACTAGAACACTATTGCTACGATAGGTAGACATTTGCAAAACGCTATTTCCTAGCAAAGAAGTGTCGCATTTACATCCATTTGAAGTGTAGGCGAGGAATACATAACACTTCGCAAATCATATTATATCTTACCATGAAACGTAGAAATGAGATGCGATATCGCGTTTTAAGAAGCATTAGAACTCTATTGCTACGATACGTAGACATCTGCAAACGCTATTTTCCTTGCAAGGGAAGTGTCGCATTTACATTCATTTGAAGTTGTAGACGAGGAATACATGACACATCGCAAGTCATATAATATCTTAGACCATGAAACATAGAAATGAGAGACGCGATGTCGCGTTTTAAGAAACATAAGAACTCTATTGCTACGATACGTAGACATTTGCAAACGCTATTTCCTTGCAAAGAAGTGTCGCATTTACATTCATTTGAAGTGTAGACGAGGAATACATAACACTTCGCAAATCATATTATATCTTACCATGAAACATAGAAATGAGATGCGATATCGCGTTTTAAGAATCATAAGAACTCTATTGCTACGATACGCAGACATCTGCAAACGCCTATTTCCTTGCAAGGAAGTGTCGCATTTACATTCATTTGAAGTGTAGACGAGGAATACATAACACTCCGCAAATCATATTATATCTTACCATTAAACATAGAAATGAGTTGTGATATCGCGTTTTAAGAATCATAAGAACTCTATTGCAACGATACGTAGACATCTGCAAACGCTATTTCCTTGCAAAGAAGTGTCGCATTTACATTCATGTGAAGTGTAGACGAGGAATACATGACACTGTCGCAAATCATATAATATCTTACCATGAAACATAGAAATTGAGATGCGATATCGCGTTTTAAGAATCATAAGAACTCTATTGCTACGATACGTAGACATCTGCAAACGCTATTTCCTTGCAAAGAAGTGTCGCATTCACATTCATTTGAAGTGTAGACGAGGAATACATAACACTTCGCAAATCATATTATATCTTACCATGAAACATAGAAATGAGATGCGATATCGCGTTTTAAGAAGCATTAGAACTCCATTGCTACGATACGTAGACATCTGCAAACGCTATTTCCTTGCAAGGAAGTGTCGCATTTACATTCATTTGAATCGTAGACGAGGAATGCATAACACTTCGCAATGAATATTATATGTTATCATGAAACATAGATATGAGATGCAATATCTCGTTTTAAGAAGCTTTTGAACTCTATTGCTTCGATTCGTAGACATCTGCAGACCGCTATTTCCTTGCAAGGAAGTGTCGCATTTTACATTCATTTGAAGTGTAGACGAGCAATACAAAGCACTGCGCAAATCATATTATATCTTACCATGGAACATAGAAATGAGATGCGATATCGCGTTCTAAGAAGCAGTAGAACACTACTGCTACGATAGGTAGACATTTGCAAACGCTACTTCCTGGCAAGGAAGTGTCGCATTTGCATTCATTTGAAGTGTAGACGAGGAATACATGATACTTCGCGAATCATATTTTATCTTACCATGAAACATAGAAATGAGATGCGATATCGCGTTTTAAGAATCATAAGAACTCTATTGCTACGATACGCAGACATCTGCAAACGCTATTTCCTTGCAAGGAAGTGCCGCATTTACATTCATTTGAAGTGTAGACGAGGAATGCATAACACTTCGCAATGAATATTATATGTTATCATGAAACATAGATATGTGATGCAATATCTCGTTTTAAGAAGCATTTGAACTCTATTGCTTCGATACGTAGACATCTGCAAACGCCTATTTTCCTTGCAAGGAAGTGTCGCATTTACATTCATTTTGAAGTGTAGACGAGGAATACAAAAACACTTCGCAAATCATATTATATCTTACCATGGAACATAGAAATGAGATGCGATATCGCGTTCAAAGATGCAGTAGAGCACTACTGCTACGATAGGTAGACATTTGCAAACGCTATTTCCTTGCAAGGAAGTGTCGCATTTGCATTCATTTGAAGTGTAGACGAGGAATACATGATACTTCGCAAATCATATTATATCTTACCATGAAACATAGAAATGAGATGCGATATCGCGTTTTAAGAAGCACTAGAACACTATTGCTACGATAGGTAGACATTTGCAAACGCTATTTCCTAGCAAAGAAGTGTCGCATTTACATCCATTTGAAGTGTAGGCGAGGAATACATAACACTTCGCAAATCATATTATATCTTACCATGAAACGTAGAAATGAGATGCGATATCGCGTTTTAAGAAGCATTAGAACTCTATTGCCACGATACGTAGACATCTGCAAACGCTATTTCCTTGCAAGGAAGTGTCGCATTTACATTCATTTGAAGTGTAGACGAGGAATACATGACACATCGCAAGTCATATAATATCTTACCATGAAACATAGAAATGAGACGCGATGTCGCGTTTTAAGAAACATAAGAACTCTATTGCTACGATACGTAGACATTTGCAAACGCTATTTTCCTTGCAAAGAAGTGTCGCATTTACATTCATTTGAAGTGTAGACGAGGAATACATAACACTTCGCAAATCATATTATATCTTACCATGAAACATAGAAATGAGATGCGATATCGCGTTTTAAGAATCATAAGTACTCTATTGCTACGATACGCAGACATCTGCAAACGCTATTTCCTTGCAAGGAAGTGTCGCATTTACATTCATTTGAAGTGTAGACGAGGAATACATAACACTCCGCAAATCATATTATATCTTACCATTAAACATAGAAATGAGTTGTGATATCGCGTTTTAAGAATCATAAGAACTCTATTGCAACGATACGTAGACATCTGCAAACGCTATTTCCTTGCAAAGAAGTGTCGCATTTACATTCATTTGAAGTGTAGACGAGGAATACATGACACTTCGCAAATCATATAATATCTTACCATGAAACATAGAAATGAGATGCGATATCGCGTTTTAAGAATCATAAGAACTCTATTGCTACGATACGTAGACATCTGCAAACGCTATTTCCTTGCAAAGAAGTGTCGCATTCACATTCATTTGAAGTGTAGACGAGGAATACATAACACTTCGCAAATCATATTATATCTTACCATGAAACATAGAAATGAGATGCGATATCGCGTTTTAAGAAGCATTAGAACTCCATTGCTACGATACGTAGACATCTGCAAACGCTATTTCCTTGCAAGGAAGTGTCGCATTTACATTCATTTGAATCGTAGACGAGGAATGCATAACACTTCGCAATGAATATTATATGTTATCATGAAACATAGATATGAGATGCAATATCTCGTTTTAAGAAGCTTTTGAACTCTATTGCTTCGATTCGTAGACATCTGCAGACGCTATTTCCTTGCAAGGAAGTGTCGCATTTACATTCATTTGAAGTGTAGACGAGGAATACAAAGCACTGCGCAAATCATATTATATCTTACCATGGAACATAGAAATGAGATGCGATATCGCGTTCTAAGAAGCAGTAGAACACTACTGCTACGATAGGTAGACATTTGCAAACGCTTTTTCCTTGCAAGGAAGTGTCGCATTTGCATTCATTTGAAGTGTAGACGAGGAATACATAACACTTCGCAAATCATATTATATCTTACCATGAAACGTAGAAATGAGATGCGATATCGCGTTTTAAGAAGCATTAGAACTCTATTGCTACGATACGTAGACATCTGCAAACGCTATTTCCTTGCAAGGAAGTGTCGCATTTACATTCATTTGAAGTGTAGACGAGGAATACATGACACATCGCAAGTCATATAATATCTTACCATGAAACATAGAAATGAGACGCGATGTCGCGTTTTAAGAAACATAAGAACTCTATTGCTACGATACGTAGACATTTGCAAACGCTATTCCTTGCAAAGAAGTGTCGCATTTACATTCATTTGAAGTGTAGACGAGGGAATACATAACACTTCGCAAATCATATTATATCTTACCATGAAACATAGAAATGAGATGCGATATCGCGTTTTAAGAATCATAAGAACTCTATTGCTACGATACGCAGACATCTGCAAACGCTATTTCCTTGCAAGGAAGTGTCCGCCATTTACATTCATTTGAAGTGTAGACGAGGAATACATAACACTCCGCAAATCATATTATATCTTACCATTAAACATAGAAATGAGTTGTGATATCGCGTTTTAAGAATCATAAGAACTCTATTGCAACGATACGTAGACATCTGCAAACGCTATTTCCTTGCAAAGAAGTGTCGCATTTACATTCATGTGAAGTGTAGACGAGGAATACATGACACTTCGCAAATCATATAATATCTTACCATGAAACATAGAAATGAGATGCGATATCGCGTTTTAAGAATCATAAGAACTCTATTGCTACGATACGTAGACATCTGCAAACGCTATTTCCTTGCAAAGAAGTGTCGCATTCACATTCATTTGAAGTGTAGACGAGGAATACATAACACTTCGCAAATCATATTATATCTTACCATGAAACATAGAAATGAGATGCGATATCGCGTTTTAAGAAGCATTAGAACTCCATTGCTACGATACGTAGACATCTGCAAACGCTATTTCCTTGCAAGGAAGTGTCGCATTTACATTCATTTGAATCGTAGACGAGGAATGCATAACACTTCGCAATGAATATTATATGTTATCATGAAACATAGATATGAGATGCAATATCTCGTTTTAAGAAGCTTTTGAACTCTATTGCTTCGATTCGTAGACATCTGCAGACGCTATTTCCTTGCAAGGAAGTGTCGCATTTACATTCATTGAAGTGTAGGACGAGGAACACAAAGCACTGCGCAAATCATATTATATCTTACCATGGAACATAGAAATGAGATGCGATATCGCGTTCTAAGAAGCAGTAGAACACTACTGCTACGATAGGTAGACATTTGCAAACGCTATTTCCTTGCAAGGAAGTGTCGCATTTGCATTCATTTGAAGTGTAGACGAGGAATACATGATACTTCGCGAATTCATATTATATCTTACCATGAAACATAGAAATGAGATGCGATATCGCGTTTTAAGAATCATAAGAACTCTATTGCTACGATACGCAGACATCTGCAAACGCTATTTCCTTGCAAGGAAGTGTCGCATTTACATTCCATTTGAAGTGTAGACGAGGAATACATAACACTCCGCAAATCATATTATATCTTACCATTAAACATAGAAATGAGTTGTGATATCGCGTTTTAAGAATCATAAGAACTCTATTGCAACGATACGTAGACATCTGCAAACGCTATTTCCTTGCAAAGAAGTGTCGCATTTACATTCATTTGAAGTGTAGACGAGGAATACATGACACTTCGCAAATCATATAATATCTTACCATGAAACATAGAAATGAGATGCGATATCGCGTTTTAAGAATCATAAGAACTCTATTGCTACGATACGTAGACATCTGCAAACGCTATTTCCTTGCAAAGAAGTGTCGCATTCACATTCATTTGAAGTGTAGACGAGGAATACATAACACTTTCGCAAATCATATTATATCTTACCATGAAACATAGAAATGAGATGCGAATCGCGTTTTAAGAAGCATTAGAACTCCATTGCTACGATACGTAGACATCTGCAAACGCTATTTTCCTTGCAAGGAAGTGTCGCATTTACATTCATTTGAATCGTAGACGAGGAATGCATAACACTTCGCAATGAATATTATATGTTATCATGAAACATAGATATGAGATGCAATATCTCGTTTTAAGAAGCTTTTGAACTCTATTGCTTCGATTCGTAGACATCTGCAGACGCTATTTCCTTGCAAGGAAGTGTCGCATTTACATTCATTTGAAGTGTAGACGAGGAATACAAAGCACTGCGCAAATCATATTATATCTTACCATGGAACATAGAAAATGAGATGCGATATCGCGTTCTAAGAGCAGTAGAACACTACTGCTACGATAGGTAGACATTGCAAACGCTACTTCCTGGCAAGGAAGTGTCCGCATTTGCATTCATTTGAAGTGTAGACGAGGAATACATGATACTTCGCGAATCATATTTTATCTTACCATGAAACATAGAAATGAGATGCGATATCGCGTTTTAAGAATCATAAGAACTCTATTGCTACGATACGCAGACATTCTGCAAACGCTATTTCCTTGCAAGGAAGTGCCGCATTTACATTCATTTGAAGTGTAGACGAGGAATACATAACACTCCGCAAATCATATTATATCTTACCATTAAACATAGAAATGAGTTGTGATATCGCGTTTAAGAATCATAAGAACTCTATTGCAACGATACGTAGACATCTGCAAACGCTATTTCCTTGCAAAGAAGTGTTCGCATTACATTCATTTGAAGTGTAGACGAGGAATACATGACACTTCGCAAATCATATAATATCTTACCATGAAACATAGAAATGAGATGCGATATCGCGTTTTAAGAATCATAAGAACTCTATTGCTACGATACGTAGACATCTGCAAACGCTATTTCCTTGCAAAGAAGTGTCGCATTCACATTCATTTGATGTGTAGACGAGGAATACATAACACTTCGCAAATCATATTATATCTTACCATGAAACATAGAAATGAGATGCGATATCGCGTTTTAAGAAGCATTAGAACTCCATTGCTACGATACGTAGACATCTGCAAACGCTATTTCCTTGCAAGGAAGTGTCCGCATTTACATTCATTTGAATCGTAGACGAGGAATGCATAACACTTCGCAATGAATATTATATGTTATCATGAAACATAGTATGAGATGCAATATCTCGTTTTAAGAAGCTTTTGAACTCT